>NW_009592856.1:0-17081 GCF_000690535.1 Cariama cristata
TAAACTAATTTCCCCAAGTCAAGTCTGTCCTGCCCATGACGGTGCTGGGTGAGTGATCTCTCCTTGTCCTTATGTCGACCCACGAACCTTTCAGTATATTTTCTCTCCCGGTCCCGCTGAGGAGGGCAGTGATAGAGTGGCTTTTGGGGGGTGCCTGGACTGCAGCCAGGGTGAACCCACCACAGATGCTAACACATCTGACAGTTCATTTGTACTCTCCATGCTGTCCCCTCTGCCACCTCCTATTTACTGATTACGCTGCTGCTCATGATCAAAACAAGCACTCTACTTCAGCACTTGATCAGGATTTTTCCTGCAATAGCAACTTCTTGTTGGCAGGCCCACTGTGGTAAGCAGCACAAAACAAAACAAGGGGCTCTTCCTGGTCCTTCTGCTCACCCAAAAGAAGGAAAAATACCTGATGGGAGCCAAAGGGAGATATAGGACTAGTGAACCTGGGAAGGATCAAGAATAAAATGCTGAACAGCAACAAAGAGTGACAAAAGCTGGGAAGAGTGGAAGTAAATGGAGAGAAGTGGAAATTTGCACCTGATGAAACGAGGGAAGTGTGGTCAAGGTAAAGACAGAAAGGAGAGAGGGAGAAGGGGCATAGTAACATTGTGCTTTGCAGAAGTGTAATTACAAAAACTTCAAAGACACTTTCAAAAAAAAAAAAAAGGAAAAATATTTGTAGAGATACAAGGTGAAACAAACTTTTGCAAAATTACAGAAATAGCAAATTAGAGGCAACTGGAATAGAGAAGCAAAAAAATATTTAGCCACTGCAACATGCACCTTTACACAAACCAGGCAACTCATTCCTCAGTTTTAGTGTTCTTATTTGTTTAGCAAATAGCTGTGATCTGTCTGCCAATTCACATCACCATTCATGGCAGGTTCCTAGACAAGATAGATAATATCTTTCCACTTAGGTTTCCTAATGTTAAATTGTCAGTAAAGCACACATCCTTCTTTCTTTCCACTCTCCTGTCAAGTCATGCATTACTTTGTTCTTTTCCCCCACCTCCCGCAAGTTATAGGTTGGTAGCTTGAGTATTGAACTGGTAGGTGGTATTAAATGGGGAAGCAGAGATCTGGTTATAAACAAGATAAAGGCAGGGGTTCAACTTTTTTCCATATCCTGACTACTTCTTTAATTTGTAAAGGAGAGATTTGACTCCCTCTTTCCATGTCAGTGTTGTGCACAGAGCCTTATCCAGTAGAGACTCTGTGACTGCTCATCAGGTTATATTGTTGGCAGAGACAGAAACACCCAATTTGTAGTTCCTCATATGTTGAGCCAGCCCAAGCTGGCTGTGTTTGGGCAGCTCTGCTAAGGAGACATGCAAGTACCCCAGCTTAGGAAACTGTTCTCTGTTTGTGCGTGTGTGAAAAAGCACATATTTTATGTTGACCAAAAAAAAAAAAAAAAATCTCTCAAAGATGTTCCCTTTTTGCTGGAGGGACAAAACTGAATTCGCACTGCAGATACTCAAACAGGCATGCTACAAGTCAACAGAGCTCTCCTTTGGACAAAGAATGGGCCATGACACCTTCAAGGGCAGCACCTAGAATTAGCTCATGTAGGAGGGTTTTTTTCCCCCCATTTACTTAGGAATAACAACCTCATTTTGAAGAATATGCAATAAATAATGATAATTCATACACTAAAAAGCAAGGATTAGAAGCAATATTTAATGACTGCATTTGTTAGAGAGTAGTGAGAATTGTATCAATTGAAGGTGGCAGGATACGGTGGAAAAAAAATGGTGTATTATATTGTAAGGAAAGGTAATGTCAAAGAGCAAAAAACCACATGAGGCAATTTAAAATCCCATGGCTAACCTTACAAGCTAAGGAATGCTTGAACTGAGTGCTTGTGTGCAATGTTTCTGTTCTTTCAGTACAGATTTTCTATTTTTGGCATAATATATAAATCAACGTCACAACAGAAAGATAAAACTATGCACACTTAAAGTAAAACATAAAATTACCTCTTTATGGGCTAACTGCTTCTTAGATATTCTTTGGAAAGAATCGAATAAAACCGCATAGGGATTTTATAGCTGCCTACAACAGATGAATGAAGGAGACAAACTTCACAGAGATTCACCACCTTTTTGCACTCCCAGTTGATTAATAGCCACATATAGTCTGAGCATCACCTGTGTGCCTTCTGTTATCATGAAAATGTAGAATTCATCTTCCTGTGGACTGTGGAGGCCAAATCTGCTTCAGTATTTGGTTCCCTTTCTGCAGGGAGATCAGAAAATACTTTGCAATCAGCTGAAGTCCAGAGAGAGGACAACTCTGATTTTGCCATAGTTTCATGGGACACCTTACAATCTAGACATCACCCAGAACTTGGAAACTAACTTTTGATAGCTCAAGAGTGAGCTTTAATATATCATCTGAATCTCTGAGAATTCCTGTTACGTTAGGAACAAATAGATAAGATTCATCAGTTTATGAACAGAAATTCCCACATTTGTTATGCACATTTAATCTCTCATGGAATCTGCATCTGAATAAAACTTAGAAGTATAAAACTTCCTTTTCTTCAAAACAATATTTGCAAAAACTGCCTGTCTTGTGGTAAGTTTGGAATGATATCTCATCACCTAGCCAGTTTTTTTCTGCAATCGATGTGTTACTTCTCTGCGTTCTGTCCATTTAATCCACCAAAAGCAGCCAGGTTAGACAACAGCGCATATTTGATACCTGATCATCGTAAAGATACAAGGAAATCTATCTAGTGAAATTCTCCACCAAGGGTCAAACTAACAATATCATCTATCCTATTGTTACCATCTTCTAGATGAGTGGGGCATGCAAACAGTTTGTTTTGTGTGAACATGTTTTTTTACAACACATTCAATATTGAGCGGAAATCATTCTACCAATGTAAAAAAAAAATAATAAAAAAAAAGCCAAAACCCACACAACAAAAAAAAAAACTCCAACAAAACCTGCTACAGGACACCACTCAGAATATTTTGGACCAAACTTTAACACAAAGAAGGGATAAGTGTTTGCAATTCCACTCTAACGCTTTTGGGAAAGATTAATGTACTGACGGTGTTGCCCATAATTCACATATTTTTGATAGCGCTAGAAATAAATGGGCTCTGTAAAGAGTTTGGAGGCTTAGGAAAGTTGTTTTATAAAGAGCATCATAAGATATTTAAATATAGAGCAAAAACACTTGATGAGACCTGTTTTTCCTTAGTTTAAGAAATAGGATTATTTTTTTTTTAAAGGTGGTATATTTAAAGTCTGATTTGTAGGTATCTGCCCTCCTTACCTTATCTTTCATGAGGATGATGAGCTGCACCTACCACAGCAGCCTCCTCTTCAGACCCAGCCTTGAGGTTCAATGCATTGTAGGTCTAGTTCAGAAAAAGTGTTCTGCCTCTGTCTTTTCTAAAAGAGAGTCCAAGAGACAATACGATTATTAACAGTCTATCAAGACTGTATATTTATATCTGAAGACTTTCATTCTTATTAGAAAGAATGCTTTCAACAGTATTAATATCAGGGACAATCAAGTTTTCTATGCAGAGCAAAATATGGTTTTAAAAATATAGGTTAAAAAAAAAAAATCCTGTCCTGCTTAGAAGACAGCTGATTGCATTTAGCATCAACCTTTACTGCCTTCTCATTTTCATCTTATAGGCCAGTCAGGAAAATGGCAAATGTTGGAGATGACAAAAACAAAGGTTAATACCCAGGAAGAATGGCTGGAGATGGCTTGGAAAGCGAGCAAAATGATACATAATACTATGAATAATGTACCTACCTAATTCCACCCACTGGGCTGAAATTGTAGAGGATGTCAAAGGACTCAACAAGTGCAATTGCTTAAAATCCAGACAGTAATCTGAACATTTTGCTGGAAATTTAACATTTACTTTTAAACTAGGTACTAGTCTGGAGATACGGAAACTCTGCTGCATCAAAAAATATAATGAGTTTCCACCTCATCCAGATTTTGCTGCGTCTTCTGAACTGAACAGGATGATAGACATGTTTGTCAGTTTTATTCTAAGGCAAGAAAACAGCAATAAAGAAAAGTGCCATTTTTCCTCTTATAACAAATTTAGAGTTTCATAACATCAGTTTGAAATAAAAAAGAAAGAAATATAGTACCCAAGCACTAAAACCAAATAAGAACATGCTATATTACTTTCAAAATTATTCTCCTTACAAACCACTGCTAATTAAACCTCAATATATTAGTTAATTTCCAAAACAAGAAAAATTTGTTTCACATTGCTTATTTATGTCTGTACACATTTCTTCTCTTAAAATTTAATTTGTAACTATTGTGAGTTTTACAGCAATTTGTAGGTAAGATGCAGAGGCAGCTTTGGACATCTTTGTAAATACCTTTATTCAGACGCAGCATCTGTTGCTGTAGCTAAGCTCTAAATACATATTTTCAGGTAATGTTTTCTCACCCATAGCAAGGCTTAATTTGTTTTCATGTTTCAGATCTCTCATATTATTTAAAACGTCAGATGATTGCATTGCTAATCTTGCAGTTAACAACTGGCCTTCCTACCCTTTGTGAATGCAAAAGCTACATGTCTATTCTTGCAAATAGCTTCCCACTAATCTCATCCAAACTTCTCAAAAGATACTGCTGTGGAAGTTGTGCTGTTCCTTTTGCTCTCACACACTGAATATCTTTAAATAATAAATAAATAAAGTAATAGGATCTTACAATCTGATCATTAACACTTCATAGCCTTAAAATGTATTTTCCTTCCTTCAGAGAATGTAAAAGTCTGTTCTGTAACGAGCAACAAAGGAAGAGTAATGAAGGTACAAGCAAGGAAGGAGTTTCCAGAGACAGTTGGTATCTACATCAGAGATCTACTCGATTCAATATCTAATTGCTAATTCAATGTCTAATTGCTCAGTATCACATTATGTACTTGTCTGTGAAATATAGCAGTCAGTTCAAATGGCTTTTGCAAGGGCTTCTTAATGGCACAGTTCCCTTCCTAGCCATTTCACTAAATGTAGTTATTACAGATGCCATCTGGAATATTGAACAGATATGAGCAGGCTCTTACCACCTGCAAAATGTTCAGCTGCTTTCCGAGCAGTCCCAGGACCTTTTTCCAGCCATTGATGCTGCTCCTGCTGGGTGACTGTGAGGCCATCACACCACCTAGCCAGCATGTTGAATATATCAACCTGTTATTACCTGTCCAAGACTGTATGAGGCAAGGCCACCCTTTAGTCCCTCCTCTGTGGGGTCTAGAGAGTGCATCACCTCCATGACACGGTCCATGACCCACTGCTGCTCTCAAATGAAAGTTTAATAAGTACTATTTTCTCTCCATTATTGTGGGTAGAACATTATGTCCTCATAAAAAATTGCAGTGTAAGATCCAGGTTCACACTGGTCAGCCAATTTATATTATAAATTAGTTATGCTAAAACATTTTTAAACTTTAGGACAGCTCAGATAGTTTTGGGTCTGTTTCAAGGAGAATTATGCAACCTCCTACAAGCAGGAAACATTTTCAAGTCTGTGTTATACCTTCCAAACATTAGAAAGCATTTAAAAGGAGCACAAGCTATAAGCACTGCAGGTAAAGTAAGGCAAAAAAAATGTTCAGAATTTGCTGAGCATCAGTATGTTTAGATATATCTGGTAGTCTCTGTATAGCAATTTATGCTACAGCAGCCGCAGCATAGAAACTGCTTTTGTATCCAATTTAAAAACATGAATGTTCCATCCTTACCCTAGAGCTTAAAGACAATTTACAGAAGTAGGGCAGTATGAAGTATTGCTACAATAAACTGTTGTTTTACTTCCCTTTTATAGCAAAAATTAGGGGAACACTGCAACTGTTGTCAAGTCTTAAAATATGTTTGCAATAAAATAGAAACCATTGGGTTTCTTTAATTTCAATGGTTTTCTTCATTATTCAAAGGCCTCTTTAAATCTTTCATAGATTCAGATATGAATTTTTTTAAAAATAAATACATAATCCTTCAGCTATTAATCTAAGTCTATGGCTGCTGCAAAAGTGGACATTGATGGTCCTTCTATATTTTTCTCGTGGAAGAAGGCATTTTAATTCCTCAAAAACTTCCTTATTGATTCCTTTATGTTGGCAGGAGTTTGAATAGATTATAAAAATGTTTTTCTGGTAATATTCTTCTAGAATCAAGGAAGAAACAGCTTACAATTAGTTAGCATGAATTCATTTGAAATCATCCTAGTCGTTGGAGATTTACTGTTGGCTTAGACATGAATGATATGTTCTGGTTCATAGAAAGGTACCTCTTTCATCACATAAAACTTCCTTTGTAACGAGTGAGGATCCAGGATACAGTGAGCTGATATAGACAAGAACAATTACTTTCACAACTGATTTCAGTGAATGAAAGGAATTAACTAAATGTTGAATAATATGTAAATGCAATGGGCTATCATCTTTTCCGTACCTCCCCTCAATGAGAGAAACACAGAGTAGCTCTAGAGTGTCCAGGCTAGACTTTTTTAATTAACAATAAGCAGCACTTCACTGTACGATTAGTCCCTCTGAAAGCAATAGAAATACCAGAGGATTAATGTACAGGAACTAGATAGTAAAAATTAAAATCCTTAGACTTTTGGGGAACAGCACCCTGGATTTAAGAAGCCTGCATTTGCTGTTTTGGGCACACCACAGACACCAGATGATGGCTGTAAGTGGAAAGAAATTTCCCTCATTGGCATAAAAATCAGTGAATGCAACTACAAATTCATCTGCTCCTTTTTGTATGATGACAAGGAATGGACAGAAGGCATTTTCAAGCTATGTAAACTAAAATAATGGAGAGACTTAAGAGTCTGAAGGTGGATTTAGCTAGAACAACCCTGTAACTCCTTCAGCTTACACCAGGCATTCTGCAAAGAGTCAAGGAGAGAGAAGTCTCTTCCAGGGTCTGCAAAACCTAAGCTAAATGGTCCTTAGACAAATAGGCAATTCAAGTCTACCTGTTGGCAAGCACAGTTTTAAAGTGCTTCACATATAGAACAGTTGTTGATATATTTGTGTGAAGCGTTTGAAGTAATGAGCTTTAAATAGAGGGAGCAGGGGAAAAAAAAAGTAAAGAAAAAGAAAAAAAAAGTCAGTAAAGGAGTTGACAGATATTTGGATTTTAGTAAAGCAGTTGACACTGTCTAAATTGAAAAATTAATTCAAGTCAGCTTTGCAGGAGACAATTGTGTGTGGATAGAATATTGGCTAAAAGACAAATGAAAAAAATTATGATAAACAGCTGTATAACAAGATGGTTGGAAAAGTCCAGTGGGGTAACACATACTGATTGTTAGTCTGGGTTTACTTTACATCTTCATTAATGATTTAGAAAAAAGCCATAAATAAGATCTTAATGAAATGCACAGATTATGCTCATTCTAGAAGATTTGAAATGTCAATAAGGAGAGTGAAACAAAAAGGGACTGGTAAGAAACACAGACGATGCATGGCCAAAATAGGTTCATCAAGGGAGTAAAAATATTTTACTGCAAACAAAAAACCAACATAAAAGATACAGCCAATCAGAAGATGAACCCTTAGAATAAACAATGTAGGAAATGGAACAGTAGTAATGGATAAGAGAGTTGGAGGATGTTACAAGAATTATAAAAAATAAAATGCAAGTTTAGGATTCAGTGCCCTTTGCATTCAAAGGGAGTTCAGCCATGGACTTTGAAGGATTTTGAACATGGACGGCAGTCACAAAGCAAGGATTTTCTGCAACCTTGTTGTGGCCATTGCATGCAACTAAGAGAAATGGTCTCCCAGAAAGATGTTAAATTGGAAGGAAATTAGAAAGAGACAGAATAAAAAACTTAACGGTTTTTGTGAGAACTTAAGTGGGAAGAAAAATGAAGATAATTAAGTGGCTATAATTTGGCCAAATGAGGAACAAGCAGGAACACAATAATGGCTTTCAAGTGTCTGAGGACATAAGCTTATAGAAAGGGTAAGAATTATTCACTTTGTTATACGGAAGTACAATTTTAACAAGTAAGAGAAATATATCAGAAGGCATGAAAGAATTTGATGTCAATATCAGGAAATGCAGCATATTAAACTGTTGAATAATAGAAGAGATGGAAGTCGTATGGTTTGAGATTTTTAAAAATCAGACTGAATGCCAGCTATTGAAATGCAGACAATAATCTTTTCTATTTCTCACAACTCTATGAAATATATCTGTCTTAAAAAGACTAGTATCTTCTTCCAGCCTCTTCCTGTGCAAGTTCCACAAGTTTTAAAGCCAACATCAGGAGATGCAGAAATAGCTTAGGATAAATTGTTCTTAATAATCAATAAACACTCTTCGTATCTTTTGATTGTGTCATCTTCTCTCTGCTTTCACCTCTCTCTGATTAAGATTATAGTCTTTTCTCAAATCTAGTATTCATTTCAATATCTTTAAACTGTTTTGCTCTACTCAGAGGCAAACAAGGCTTTACTGTGATAGGAAATGGGGATATTTGTAGCAGTAACAGAAAGATTCGTTAGCAGAAGACATTTTTTACCATGATTTGTCTTAGGTTACTCTGTCTTCTGCTAGAAATACTGTATATAGGTGACGTTAAGACTTCTTTTCAGAGATTTTTCTTCTCTGACCACATTATTTTCTTAGGTCTTTAGTTTCTAAAATTATTGATAACACTAAAGACCATTACTAAACTTGTTTATTTGCATGTGCCCACTCATTCGCTTAACGGCTTGATGTTCAAGCGGAGATCAGTGACAAGTGGCATTCCTCAGGGATCAGGATTGGGATCGGCACTGTTTAACATCTTTGTCAGTAACATGGACAGTGGGATTGAGTGCACCCTCAGCAAGTTAGCCAACAACACCAAGCTGCTTGGTGCCGTCAACATGCCGGAGGGAAGAGATGCCATCCAGAGTGACCTGGACAGGCTTAGAGAGGTGGAATCATTCAAACCTCATGAAGTTCAACACGGCCAAGGGCAAAGTCCTGCTCATGAGTTGAGGCAATCCCAAGTACAAATACAGGCTGGGCAGAGCAAGGATCAAGAGCCCCAAGGAGAAGGAGTGTTGATTGACGAGAAGCTCACCATGACCCAGCCATGTGCACTGACAGCCCAGAAAGCCAACCGTGTCCTGGGCTGCATCCAAAGCAGTGTGACCAGCAGGTTGAGGGAGGGGATTCTGCCTGGTGAGACCCCCCTGTGCAGTACTGCTTTCAGCTCTGGGGTCCTCAGCACAAGAAGGACATGGACCTGTTGGAGGGTGTCCAGAGCAGGCCATGAAGATTCATTCTATGATTCACACAGCAAAGAGTTCAACTCAAAAATATTAAGCAAAGAGAAAGTGTAAAAAGGTGACTTTAATTCCGTAACATAGTTCATTAGGGGAGGTAGCTGTTTCTGTTCAGCCATTTCTGCTATTTTCCACCCTCTATATTTTGGTTCCCAGCTCTCTACCAAAAGCAGGAAGCGAAGATAAATTTTAGGTGACAAATAAGGAAGTTTTGTTTGTTTGTTTGTTTTCAGTATGACAGAAGCAATATAAAATACAGATAAATATTTGTAAACTTAGAAAATACCAGTTCTTACTTGCTATAAATGATCACAAATTCATTCATTTTGATTTCAGCATGACTGTTTACACTAGCGGAGGACGTATACTATGTCGTATTTCAGTATGTGTTAACATATAGGACTTCACTCACACTAGTACCATTTTTAATGGTCAGCAGTAGACTTAGGCAATATTAAACCACTATTTTTAGACTTTACACACTATTACAGTCTATGGTAAAACATACTGCAAAATAGTTTCTGGTCATTTCTGATAGGAGTCTGTCTTGATTTGGTAATAATGTAAAATTAATCATGGATTAAAGAAATACTAGGGAAGGCTTGCCACGTCTAAATGCAAATCACATGTATTTTAATACAGACAAATGTTTTGTACGTCTGCAATGTCATATATCTATGCTTAGAAAATCAACATATCCTGCACTGCAGAAACAAGGATCATAGATAACAAGTTGAATTTAAACCATTAGTTACAATGCTGCAAGAAAGAGCAAGGACACCACACCTGAAAGCATAAGCAGGACACAAAAAAGGAAAAGCAGGGAAGTGGTGGCATACGTCCATGCAACACCAGCAAGACAATTATTGGAACGATCTGTTTAGTGCTACAGCCTAATTTCCAAACTGATAATGAAAATTGGAAGTGTTCAGAAAAAGGATGGTAGGATGTCTGGAAAACCTATTTTATGGGAAGAAAGTTATGAAACTGAATGTATTTGGTTTATCCAAGTATAGTTTAGGAGATTACTTTCTTGACTTAAAGTCAAGGAAACACTGATGTGAAAAATCATCTAATACTAAGTTATTAAAACCAATAAATCTTCTGATCCTTACAGAAATGATGATAGTATCATTGAAGTCTTGCTATTATGTGAGTCAGATTAAGTTAGTGGAAGGTTTCTGTGCTTGTAGTCTATCCTCAGGTAAATTCAGTCAGTGACTGCTCTGATTTGCACTTGTCTGAAAAAAACATTCAGAATCATTCCCAACTCAGACTCAAATAAGATTCAGGTTTGGATATATGCACAAATTACAAATACCTGAAATAAAACAGATTAAGGCTGCTTAAGATGAAGAATTAACTAACAATGAAAGGGAAAAAATACGTAAACCATAGACTCGAAAATGTTCTGACATTCTGCAAAACTGAAATTCTGTATTTCTGCACACTTGTATTATGCACTTAACAGCATGAATATGTTTTATTCCTTGCCGGGTTTGTTCTTTTACTTGGAAAACATTTATTCTGCTCCTTGTTTACACTGAATTTAGAATTAGTGTGGCTGTTTTTGTTGAGCAAAAACAACCATGACTTGTAATAGGCATCGTTTTATCATGCCAAAATATCTTGTGTAAAAACATTATGTGAACATAGTTCTCAGAATTAAGCTAGTTAATAATTACTATATAAACAGGTCAAGGATCAAAAGTGCCACTAAAGCCTTGTGAAGTGTGTGCAGATTATACTTCCAGATTACAATACTGTAAGCCAGAGTTATCTTAACATACATAGAATAAGTCTAATAGGTCAAATATCCAAAGGTGAAATATCATAGACTCAGTGAATATTTTTCACAGAGTAATAATCAAAATAAGTAACCCTAGCAGTCTGCTTCCATAAAATAATACACTGTTGGCACTAGTGAAGTATTTCTGTGGTGCATTGACATTTATTTACAAATTACATGAACCAAGCCATGTTTTCTTAAGTATTGTAGGATAAACAGAAACCCCAACTCAGAAACTCCAGTCTGGATTCCTGATGAGTTTCTAAAGCTAAAAAACCATCTCCCTGGTCTAGGTTTCCTCTGAGAGCACACTCACAGCTTCACTTAGCAATCACATGCCAGCTGCTCAGCAGCTTCACCCGGGACTCTGCTCATGCGAGACTCCTGTGATGTCCCCTAGCTCTTTTCAGCACAGTCTCACTGAAAGCTAAGAACTCATCTGTGTTTTTACTTCTTAAATATACAAACCTTTAAATAAAAAGTCCTGATTGAATATGTTGGTAGCTGAACAGAATCATTCTCAAACAGAAAACATCATGGGTGGGCACAGTCAGAGCCTGAGCAAAGAAACAGTGCATTCAGGACACAGCTCTCTTGCTGAGCACAAGCCTGCAATGTGGGGAAGGACCTGTCTGCTTTAAGTAGGCTACACGAAAGGTCACAGAACAACAGGTGTCAATGAAGACCTGGCAGCACAGATCTAAAACTGGAAAAACAGTTGGTAGCACCTGGAAGACTCACCTAGCTCCCAGTACCCCTCTCCTTCAAAAGGCTCTTAGTCTGTGTCACCCACACCACCTGTTACCACCACAATTCCTGGTGTTATCAGTTAATCGTTAGCATTAGCCTAATGAGCTAAATGTGGTACTGGTGTGGCTGTGACTACATCTGCTCCAGACACCTATTTGCAGTTTACCACTGAAGAAAGAGTGGCTCCAGTCTGTCTTTGCGGTTTAGGACATGGTCACATTTGAACCTTTAAAGATATTTAATGTTTCACTTTGTGGATTTAAGAGCATAATAGCTCATGTTCTTTAACCTGGGAATGATCATGTGAGCAGCTGGAGCAAGTCAAATGTTATCTCTGGCTTAACTTCCTTCTGTTGTTTCAGATGGCCAAAACTTGGGACACAAATAGCTCAGACTTAAGAGTTTATAATGCAAACACATACAGGACTGAGGATACAATCAAGTGACAACGTGAGAGTGACAACTTTGCAGATTTGCTGAGAACTGAACAATAGAGTCTTTTCAACTTGAATTATTTCTCAGACATTTTATTTCTGCAGTAAAATTTAGGGGTTTTTATTCAATTAAAATGCTCTTAGAAAATACTATTTAAAAAAAAAAAAAAAACCAACAAAAAAAAAACAAAAACCAAACCACAACTGTTTTCTTTTTCATGAGAAAATCGGAAGTGGAAAAGAAAGTGGTTCAATGCCACAGCAGCTAGCTCACCAGAATGCAGAGTCCTTCCTCAGTCCCGAGCACTGAATTGACATCCCACACTCATACAGCCAAGTAATACCAGATATGAAAACTGAATAAATGAGTTGGATGGCTACCTCAATGTTATTCTAGATTTTAATGCTTCTTTATTTCTAATAAAATCAATGTGGAATCTAGCACATTCCACTCAAATGACAAAGCAACTCTATGAATTAAAACTGCAAACAGTTAAAGAAAAAAAATAATCTACATGTACTTTTGGATCTTGGAAAGAATTTAAACACAAACAAAAAACTCCAGTCCTATCAGTAGCTATAAAAATATGCTATAATAGGCAAAGGTCTCAGCAAAGCGGGAAATGCACAGATGTGTAAACAAAGCTGAGCAGAAATGTGTGCGTTTCCTTCAGTTGTTTGCTGAAGTGTTGTTACTTCAGTACGTTATCTACATATAAAAAGTAGCACAGCTTTTGAGTCGTGGTGTTCCTGGCTCCTTAACCTGGTGCTTCTCTGACAGCAGGTAAACCAGCAATTCGGATACGAGTAGTTTGGCTACCTGGTAGTCAGTTCTTGACCAAAGAGAGAAGCAGCAAGACGGGAAGAACAGTTTTTGAGGTTGGTCTTTTCTGCTTCCTTTTCAGGTATAAGAGTGTTAAAAGTGGGAGAGGTGGAAATGCTGATTTGATCAGACAGGGAGGTTAGAGTAAATAAACAAATACGTGCTGTTTCCCCCCAATTTCCATGATAATTTGTTGCCAATGTCACAGATCTGACATTTTAGGCGGCAGATGATGAGAGCAGCCCCAGCTGGACCCATCAACTCTGTGGTGGGGGGCTCCAGGTGCTTTGGTGTCCTTTAGTCCTGAACTCTAGACTGTCCCTTTGGTGGCTGCCGGTTCTGCAGAGTTTCCCGCTGGCACCAGACCAAAACAGCTGCAGGGTGTTCGAAACTGCAGTCAGCCATGCAAATCCCAAAGCCCGGTTCTGGGAAAATGAACTGATTTGCACCCAAAGCCTGGAACAGACTGCTAGACCTACCTTGCCCTACGCTTTGAGCTGCACACAGAATACAGACAAAAGATGTTAAGCAGGAACCTGTGGGTCCTCCTCTGCGGGAACCCCAAAAGAATATTAACTAATTGCTGACGGCTAAAAACGACATGTTCTTGGTCCTTGCTATGCTCTTTACCGTTGAAAAAGCAAAATGTGCTCTAGGAGAATGAATAGACAGTTAAATGCATCACAATACTTTACTATTATATTTTACTACTAAATAATCTCAATTTAGCTACAAAAAGGGCATATAGACACCTCTCTGTCACACCGAGGGGACACCAAGTGACTCTACAATATTGTCCATGGCAGCGGGGTGGAACTAGGTGATCTTTAAGGTTCCTTCCAACCCAAACCATTCTATGATTCTATGTACAGACATATGGAAAGGCAAACACGAGGAGATGGTTTGTACCCAGTTTCTGTGGGGACGCCCCTGTGCAAAGGGGACTGGTGTAGGAACTAGCAGTGCTGCAGAGGAGGAAAAGACGTAATCTAAATCTATCATGGTCAAAGAAATAAACGCCAGCCTTAAAATTGCACAGTAATATTGGAGTGAGAATTAGCATTAGGTTGAGTAAACTGAACGAGATAAAATTATGCATCAGTGTGAAATGAAACTGCATGTACTCTTTTCTCTTTAAAGTGTTAGCAGGACATAAAGGTGGAATTAAAATGTGTTGAATGTCAGTTGCTTGCATCTCCTAGATCCCACTGGGAATTTTCCAGTCATAAAAAATCCAGCCATAATAAATGCACTTGAAATTACACCGCAGTTTGCAGCTATTTCTCTCTAGCTGATAATGCTGTCAGATGTCTTTTGTGCAAAGCGTGTTATAAAGAGAAGAAATAGAGCAAAGACTTCTCAGCTGAC
This sequence comes from Cariama cristata, assembly GCF_000690535.1. Taxonomy (NCBI): domain Eukaryota; kingdom Metazoa; phylum Chordata; class Aves; order Cariamiformes; family Cariamidae; genus Cariama; species Cariama cristata. The sequence continues at coordinate 14,479 of NW_009592856.1, forward strand.
TTCCTGCTACTCCGCTGGCACATAACTGTTGGCAATAAGGTTGATACTTCAAACGTATTTTTCTTTGTGCTGCAGTCGTGCCACGAGATTAGCAAAACTCAGACACTGAAGTTTACCATCACTTGACGGTGCTTTTCCAAAGCACTCTCCGCTTCTGCTGGGCAGGCTCCCTCTGTGCGAGGAGGCTGTTTGCAGCTAATCCTTGGTCACAGCTCATCGAGGCGCTGCTGATATCCAAGAGCTTTTGCAGTTAGAAATTACAGTTGTTAACGTAAGGTGCTTGACAGTTTGCTGCTTGAACCCAAGCACTGAGGAGTGGCTATGCCTTCTTCTTCAGCTTCCTCATGACACACAAGTTGTGCTCAGCTTCTTCCCTTCTCCCCTCCCTTTTCTCTCCCAGCTGACCCCAAGGCCATCTGCGGCAACGAGAGAGGACTGTGGCACAGATGAGGTTAATCATTAGCTGATATAGTCATGAGGTCAATGCTGTAGGTATCTAAGTTGATTAACACATGTGATCCAGTAGTAGTGGTTAGTTAAATCCTTGCATTCTTCTTCCTGGGATTAATCTGATTTTATAGATTTGCTTCTGGACAGTCAGCATTTGTGTTCAGGTCTTTGGATCCTGGAGAAGTCAGACTGGTCTGTCAGACTGCTCCAGGCTCCCTAAGCTCTTCGTCTTTTCAAGTCTTTGCATAAATATCTCTGCACTTCTACCTTAACTAGCATACTTGTTTTAGTGAGCAATAGCAGTAAATCACTGCATTTCGAAGAAGTCTGAAAAATAAAGTTCCCAGGCTTTCCCAGTTGTAAAATCCTTAGAAAGGATTTTCTTCCCCTTCTACACCTGTTTTTCTCTGGCAGAAGTATGACTTACACAGCAATTTTCCTTCCATGTTTTTAAAGTGACTGATTTTAATTTGGATATCTTTTCCCCTGAAAATCCATTCACTCAATGTGGAATTACACAAAGCAGCTTTCTGAAGAGAAAAAATATCTGAAGAAGTTTCTGCTTAGAGGTGTGTGTGTCTATTTGTGTGCACGGGTGTGTGCTGTGGACAGGGAACACAGCTGCCTCCCGCCTTGAGCCGAAGCAGTTTACTTCATACCTAGCAGATGGGAATACTGGTGCAAAGCTGCAGCGAGAAGCAAATCAGACAGAAGTGTAGAAAAAAAGAGTCTGGGTACCCAGTTCCTCCTGTCTCAGTGCCATGTAAAGAGGCTGCATTAGGAGATAATCTAGTGATGGGACTGAAAGACCATCTCACTTAAAAATAATGGACAAATTAGGTCTTGATATATACTCCAGGTCATCCCAGCCCTACTTTGCACCACCTGCCCTGCTTTTATTTCCTTTGCTTCTTTATCCCTGTTCCAAGAGTTTCTCTGATTGAAGAAGTGGTCTTCCCTCATTTCTGTCACCCAAAACAAAGCTGCAAAATAGAGGGGGTCAATGAGCCTGGAGGGAAGAACGGGCACCGGGGGTCCTGTAAACCAAACGAAAAGGGCAGAAGGAATGACTCTGGACAGTCCAGTGGCTCTTCATTTCTGCTTAGAATAATTACTTTTCAAAAAGTACTTCTTTTTTATTTTTTGGCTCGTATTGCTTTTGATGACCTGCTCTCTACCAGTCTGACTTCAAAGAAACAAGATGAAGTTTTAGAACTTAGGCTGGGGAAGAAAAAGTACAGATTCTATTTTCAAATAAGTACATCATTTCACAATGCTGAAAACATTCAGCTTCTCTTTCAAATAGGACTATAATAACACAGTTACCAGCACACAGCTTACTGCTGTTGTTGATGACTTCTAGACCCAAGATAGCAAGCCCCGTACCGGTTCAGAGCAGCCAAGGAAATGTGGCAGAGTAGTCAGAAAGCAGAATTTACATCTCAGAGGACTTTGTGCTGTTCCTGGATTTATGTTCATCTCAAACTATCATGCAAGCTTATTTGGTTTTGTAATATCAAATCAAATGAAGTCATGCACTCGGGGACAAACAGTAGAATTTGACAGCTCTGGTTAATCTAGGAGAGTTTCATTGGAATAGCTGTATAGAAATGAGACATGAAGTGTAAGATATTGATGTACTTTCTAATAATGATGCATATATTTCTGATCCCTCTGTGTCAAGAGTGATACTTTCAAATAGGGACAGGGTGGACAAAGTTTACTCGGATGATGAGGAGAAAGTAAATTCTTTCCTATTCCCCAAAATCTTGATAGACTGAAATGGGTTGGCTTAGCTTAGAAAAATGATGCAGCTAAAGTAGATGTTTCCATCTTATAAATTTAACCATAAAGAAATATCCAGAATGGGAAAACATAAGCGAAAATGGTAACATTAATAATAAAAAATACTTTTGTATACATTTATTCTGGAAAGGAGAGTAAGGTTTCTAATCACAAGTAATTGAGATTGTCAAATGCTCTTCCATTAGGAGCAAAGTGGGCAAAAAACTGCAAGATTATGCTTAATCAAGCAATGAGTGAAATAACATATAATGATTTCTTATAACAGTAGAGGTCTGGACATGATGAACTGGAAGTCTTAAGGAATTTTGCTGTGAAAAAAAATTATTTTTGTTAAACAACATGCTCAG
>NW_009592856.1:17093-28928 GCF_000690535.1 Cariama cristata
CTAGCAGCCTGCTCCAGCAAACAGGTACTTTGGGGATTATTACGGTTAGTAGGCCTTCTAGCTTAATTAAACTGTGTTCTGATCAGCTAAGTAACACTGAGGAATCTAAGGCAACTGAGATGCTACATTTCTAACATAAACTGGTATCCTCAGTCTTACCTTAATCCATGTATTTGAGAATAAGAGAAAGGAAAAGGAGACACTGACAAATACATGTTTTTAAAATGTTGTGAACATAATTTTAAAAAATGTTGTAGATAATCTTACCAATATCAGTAAAGATCAGGGATACTTTCTGAATTCCTTTCTAGGTGGGTATCAGCTGTTGATTTCCATCAGTTCCTTTACAGGGATGATCAAGATCGGCACTGGCGCAGGTTGCCCAGAGAAGCTGTGGCTGCCCCCTCCCTGGGAGTGTTCAAGGCCAGGCTGGATGGGGCTTTGAGCAACCTGGTCTGGTGGAAGGTGTCCCTGCCCATGGCAGGGGGTTGGAACTGGGTGGGCTTTAAGGTCCCTTCCAACCTAAGCCATTCTACCATTCTGCCAAGGCTTCGCTCCTGCTAATCTTGCATTGTGAATAGAAGACGAATGCTTTGCATGTGCTACACGCAATCTGAAATACAATACAATTATTAACTTCAGTTCTGCATTATTCTCAAAAGGGCAAATGTACTGTGTAAGCTGGGAAGGCTTCCAATCACATTTTTAGAAAAATGAGATATTTTAGGTGGTCTATACTAGGCAGCATTATTCATACTGCAAATGAAAATATTACATAGTTACTTATATCAATATGCGTTGGCATAGGGCAACTGATTTTCTGAGATCACTCCTTCATCAACTGACAACAGAAATTAAATGTTCAACTTTGTTTTCTGCCAATTCCTCTGGCCATGATTCCTATCTATGAGATACACCACAAAGACAACTTTTTGGCTGAACCGATTGTTAATCAATTTATGTTCTGAATCATGAGTATTCATTGTACTTAGTATTTTTATCTTGATATATGTGCACAGGATAATTGAGTCAGATTTCTCTAATCAGTGTGACCATGGCAGCTTTTCAACTTTTGAGACATTGCACAGTTGAAAGAATTTTGCTGGTCAAAAAAGGAGCAGAACCATGTGTAAAACTGCTTTTGCACTTTTCAAAGCTCTTGCTGCCTAGAAGACATTTCTGTTTGCTTCTTCTGAATGTTTTCCATGTTTTCTGTGATGTGATTCAAATTGAATTCAAAACCAAGAGGATGTAAAATAACAGTAAACTTTTTAATTGGACTTCATCTTTTTGCTAGCAGTCGCCTGCAACACATTAACCATTTTTGGCTGCTTTTGAAGAATAAGCAGACATTTTTACTGAGCTATTGTTTAGAATTTTTTTTTTTGAGAGTTAAACAACCATCTCTGAATTCATTAATATCTGTATTGGTAGATTCATGAATCTTCATCTGCCTGAAACTTCCTCTATCATTTTTTCCAGCTGGTTGCGTTTACTGGAAAATGAACTGTATGCCATTTTCCACGCTGAACATCTGCATACATGCATGGTATGACTTTTAAGATGGAGTTTACTTGGGATTTAAAGAATCTTTTTGATGCTGTATGCCATTCGTTCAGACATAATAGCAATGTTTTCCACAGCAGCAGCATGGTTCCCACAATTTTTCAACATACAAGGGAAAACTGTTTCATCTGCCTTGCAGAACTTCAAACTCACTGGATGGTTTAAAAGAAAAATTGCCTTTGTTCTGATTTATGAGCAATCACAAGTAACACAGGTTCTCCCCTTGGGACATTTCTACTGAAGTGTAACCACATTGAGATAAAGCTTCCTCTTTGCATGCTCTGATAGTCTTGTGGGTGCTATTACAAGTTAAGGCATACAGACTTGGGAGCCTGATGTAAAGCAAGCAAGAACAAGTATTTATTGCAATAAAGAAGTGCAGAATATTTGCTGAGTAAGCTAGTACTTTTTGCATTATGCTGGCAATATAAAGTGACAAAAATCAGTCCCAGCAGCAAGTCTTGGGGCACTCCATATTAACCTCTCTGTATGTCAAGAATTAGATCTTTCTTCTTCTCCTTTGTTTTCTCTATCTCATGAATAGTTTCTAATCCATGGCAGAAATTTGCCTTTTACCCTGTAGTTTTCAAATTTCCATAATAGGCTTTGGTGATGGATGGTCTCTTAAGCCTTCTAAAACTACAACTGAATGATCTCCTTAGGTTTGCTTTTATTGTCTTTTAAATTTTTTGCTGGCATTGAACAGATCTGTGAGGCAAGATTTTTAACCTTTCCAAACAGGGGAGGATTTTTCCCTGTTTCGTGACTTTGTAAATATTCTGGAGTTTTATATTCACATTTATCACCCCATCTAAAACACTGGACTTGACATAGTAGTAGTTGCTTCTCAATAATTTAGACAGAAGGAAATCTGGTAATGTCCAACGTACAGTTACCTTCTTTCTGAAGGGACAGTTTCGCACCTCAGTTAAATAGATGTACAGAAGCAGGCTGTAAGAGTGCTACTGTGATTTTCAGTACCTAAAATCTGTTTGTATTCTTTGGGAGACTATTTTGGGAAAAAAAGTAACTGTGCAGCATGTCATCTGCGATGAAAGTGTGATCCACAAGCCAGGACAGTACCAGGTCCCCACTGGGAGCTGAATAAGCTGAGTTGTGTTTCTTGTGTTAGAGCAATTCCTGATCTGGCGTATTCTCACTGAGGTGCATGAAAGAAGAGAAGCTTTTTCCCCTCTTCTTTTTAAACAGAGCTACACACTGTTTTACTTGGAGCGCTTTGAGGGAAGATAGAAGACAGTATGTGTTGCATCAGTCAAAGAGGAAAGGACACAGTGTGGAGAAGCTACTCCAGCACGAAGCAAAAATTTGAAGGATATCAGGGGAATGATCCTAAAAGGCTTGGGAATGTTTAGAAGAGAATACACAGTCAAATGCTTGGTGACATGGAAGTTAAAATTAAACTAAATCATCTCCAAATGTGACTCTGACTTATTTTGTCTAGGTTTAAAGATTTGGGGTCCTGGTTTTGGGTTTGTGTTGTGGGATGGTCTTGCCTCTTGTGTCACAAACTCTTAAAACTGGTCTTATCTAATTGTCATGTTTTATGAGGGAACCAATCACTATCCAGCCTTGAATGTTAGCCAAGTTTTCTTTATACTATCCCGTATACAACTAGCAGGTGGTGGGTTCAAACGCAAAAGGAATAGTTTTTAACGGCTCATGTACTTGTGCAATGGATCTTGTAGCCAGGTGTTCTGGATGCCAAATGTTTACGAAGTCACACAAAGTGCCTGGACAAATTCAAGGAAGAAAAACCTCTGGGTGGCAATAAGATACAAAAACATCAGCTCTGATTGAGACTCAGGTTTTGGCTGGCTGGAAGGTTTTATGTGTATCATTATATGTTCAGCCTGCTTTCTACTTTACTTTTGCAAACTTCCCTGGTGTTTGTTGATTTACCTTAGGTCGGACTTGGCATGGCCATTCTTACACATTCTTCTTATGTAAAATTTCTTTTAATGGAAGATGTTATTACTTCTCAGCAGCTAAAATATTTCTTTAGTCATACATAATGGAAAAGAATTTTGAGTCACACCACTGTCTGAGGTGATCAGTCCTGCAGAAAAAAGTATTTGCTCCGTTTAGTGGTGATTTACTTACAAACTGTGTAATGGGGAACCTGAAAATACTAAATCTATTTAGAAATTAGCAAGAAAAAGAAATAGCTCAGGTATAAACTATCAAAAAGGGCAGTCTGAAAGATATTCTGAAACAATTATGAGTTAGTCCAGCATGCCAGAAGCACTCACAAAATTCAAAAGGTTAGTCTAGTGCAAGCAGCATTGAGGTTCCAAGTGCAGACATCTTCACCAACCTCTGCTTATTCAAGGCATCCTCCGAGCTGTCTCCACAGTATGCTTCTGGTTTCTAAAATAGTACATAGTTTTGAAAAACTGCAACATTTTATGCAGGGGGGAGAAATGCAGTAGTTAAAGTAAGCTACAGTGATGAACATTAATAGATGGCTTCTTGGGGAATTGCACTGAATGTAACACCAATTCTCAGATCAGCTTTGCAGTGTTTGTGTCCTAAGCCTGTGCAGATGGTTTATTTATTTTTGTACCTGAATTTCATGGCCGGCAAACACTGCCAGTGGTTTACAAAGTGAGCCAAGGTCCTATGAAAAATACTGAGCTGTACAATAAAGAAGAAAATAAGTCTGCGGGACTTGTTTTCTTTCTGGTTTTCTAGGATTTTAGGGTCTTCCCAGTCGACTAACAGCCATCAGATGAGCACAGTAGCATAGCTCTGTGGTGTTGCATATTGCTTAAGGGCAACAGCACAACCTGGTGGTTTATGGTTATTCTAATGCATCAGATCAGGGATCTGCACAAGAAAACACAGGACTTTCCCTTCCCCAGAAACCAACTTATTGCCTGTACAGAACTGAAGCTGGTTTTCATTAATGTGTTTGTAAGATATTATTTTACCTGAGGTTTTCAGTATAAATAGAAAGGGCTAGACTGCAAGGGCATATACAGAAAGATAAATTAACAGGTCCCTTCCAACATCTATGATTCTGAAACCTCGAGGCATCGTTGTGACAAACCATTTCATGTGGTTTTGTGCTGGATATGTCTGAATTTTTGTTCCAAGGGAATAGCTAGAGGGGTGTAACTAAAAAGAAAAGCTTGCAATATGCACTATGCAAAATTTGGAAAAAAAAAAAAAGACAAAAGGAAATTGTGTGCAGAAAAAAATACAAATTTGTCTTGCTTGCTTTTTCCATTGTGACAAAGCCAAATGAAGTATATAATACATTAAATAGAATGGATATTCAAACACCAATAATAATATTTATTCTCTTTCTTCTGTGTGTTCAGGGTATGTGACGTTGGTCAAAGTGTACCTTCTGATGTGACAGTGAAATGAAACGGGTGCCAAATGTGTTCAGACAAAATTCTCAAATAAAATTAATTACATTTTCTATTTTGCTTGGTTCTGAAGAACGGGCTATGTTATTACTAGCAATGCAGCTGGCACTGGTGTGGTTGCTGATCAAAATTCTTGCAAACTACATATTCAGTTCATTTAGTGATCATACAAAATGGGACAAAAGCCACTAGCTGTAACTAGAAAGGCGGTGCAAATCCAATGCTGGGACTGGTCCTGAGACTGTGCAAGCCTTTTTCATCTTCAGCCTGTATCCAAAACACAGACTCCTCAGCCCTGCTTAGCTTGATAGAAAGAACCTTTGATTTCAGCCTGTGTGGGTTTGAACCTGAGAGAAAACGGATCTTAAGAGACGCTTATCAAGGCACTGAAAGACTGTGGTGCTTTGAGCCAGAAGTAGCATTATTTTTATGCAGTGAAGATACCTATAGGATTGTCACCACAAGTAAATGCTAAAGTTTCTCATTGCTTCATCTTTGTACTTTAGTCCTGTTCTTGGCTAAAGTATGACTCACAATCTTGGTCCAAGAACGCACTTTAGTCCATGTGGAAGTATGATCAGTACATTTAAACTTACACTTAAGCTCACATTTAAGTTTCATTTACTTTATTGTGATTGAATATATATGAAATGTAAAGTGTGCTGAAATTTATGAAAAGGCTTCTTACTCTGCTACAGTTTATTATAGTGGAAGTACATCATTACATAGATAGGACTAAATGCTCCACAGACTAGTGACGATATTTCTGAAAAACTGTACAAAAAGCTTTGGAAAACTGTAAAAAGGAAACAAAAAAAAAGAAAGAAAAGAAAGAATTGTTTTCTTTTCCTTGAGTGCTGAATTAGAGGACAAAATGTTCAAAGACTAAATCCTGTTGTTCACAACCCTTCCCTATAGTCCACTGAAGCCCGGGGAGGCGATGCGATTCCCACATCCCTGCATCCCGCTGGAGTAGACACGGGAAGCATGTTCAGTTCTGCTGCAGCTAGCCATAACCATGAAGAGAAAACAAACACATCTGAGATGAAATGCCGTTGTGCCAGCTTTCCACACATCCTGCTTCACAGTGGAGAAACTCCAGAATATTTTTCAGCTTGCTAAAAATTATTGGTGAGCACAGTGCCATCAGGTCTACCTGCTTAATATGGTTTCTTTTCATCACTCAGTAATTATAACCCATCAGTTCAGACGTTCCTTTGCCTTTGCTCACGAAGTAGGTGACAGTGTTGATTACTGGATAGAGAACCTCAAATCGGCTGGGTTGAGCTGACATGTCTCCATCAGCCCCTGCTGCCATAACTGCTGTATAGTGTGTGGCGCAGCATGGACCCACACCACCGCTGATAGCATCAGTCCTCTACTCTGCTTCCCCTCCTGTTTGCTAAAGTTATTCCATATTTTCATGTTAGCAAAAAGAATTTGTCAACAACAACTTAATATACTACTTGGGGACATCTGCCAATCTTGACAACTGAGTATCAAACACCCACTCAGAGAACGAGCTGGTACCCAGTTTTCATGCTTGGGTAAGAGAAAGCTCTCCTTTTTCCATCTTGAATGGAGAAACCATAGAGAAAGTCTGTATTGTTTTCACAGTGCCATTCATGCCACCACAGTGAATGCTGTATCTGCATTTACCATACATTTAGAGGGTGAATCATCTTTTACTCAGAGGAGTAACAATTCTGTAGTACAAATTCAATATGTTCCCATATGTGTCCACCAAATTGTGTTCTAATTGCTACAAATTTTCTATTAAATTATTTAGGTCAGCTTAAATTTGGAAAGCTACAAAATACATACCATTTTTGGCTCATTTACATGTCTGTGATTATTGTACAATGGTTTGCTTCCTAAATTAAAGTGATGCAAGCAGTCTGCCAGGAAAATAAGCAGCAATATTTTTTGATATAATGTTGAAAACCTGGTTGTAACACCCCATCATTAACTCAACAATAAGTGGACACCTGGATAATGAAAATTCAGATTACTTTTAGCATACACTGGATCTGTGGATGCTCAGGCTTGAAATTTCATAACTTTCCTTTGAACTAAATAACGTTTTGAGTCGTTCCTAATGGGTTTACTATATACTGTTGCAGACGTGGGTAGTACACTTTGGCACCGTACATCTTTAGAGCTGTTAGGGTTGGTATATCAATATCCGTGATCCGGTGATTAAGGACTGCCTAATAGCATGCATTGTCAGGATACAGAGTATCGCATTAAAAGTCATTAATAGCTCTATCCTGTGCACTGACATGATGTAATATAGCAGCTGTCCCGTGGAGAAACTCTTAAGGCATCCTGTCAAAGGTAGACATGCTAATAACTGCGGTAGGCACTGGCATATTGCATCGTGACGGTGCCAGAGTCCTTCCTGCTAACAGCACTACAGTAATGCCAGACATATTGTATATAGTGCTACAAATCCATGCGTTAACAGCTCCATTTTTACTGACATTCTTTTCTATGCCATGCCAAAGATTTATGGCAAATGAGTTAATGTGAGCCAAGATCAGTCTTATTTCATGTGACTTTGAGGCACCATGGGGACAACAGGAGCTAGCGGGCAGATGCTTGCACTTCAAGTCTGAATGACTTGTCCTCACTGCCTGCCCTCAACCTACCTCTTATTTTCACTGCTGTTGAGATGCCATCTCCCACCAAAAACTCCAGACTTCTTTTCTGGCTGACCCTATCTCAGACAAACAGCTCTCTCTTCGTCAGTGCAAGGGAAGAAGCTTCCCATAAACATTTGCACACAACTTTGTCACCTTCCATTGCCTTACATTCATGGGTGTATATGCTGTATGTGCTGACAAATGTTGCTTTGTGGTTTTCAGTGTGCGTGTACCGTCTTTCTGCTTCCACCAGATGCCACTTATATTAAATTGAATGTACCGTCTTTCTGCTCGTAGCTGATCTCGTTCCACACCTCATTACATGAAAAGTCCTGATCATGACTGAAATTCCAGTCATGGAGTGAAGACTCTATACAGCTTTCTGAGAGAAAGATTTGCTCTGTATTAACGTATGATAAAACTTCCCTACAATAAATTCAAAGAGATCTGGGTAAAGATCTCTAACCCAGACACAGGGCAGAGGGAACATTTTCTAAAATGCCACAAATCAGTAAATGAAAGTTGCTCTTTGGATGTTTGCTGTGTCAAATGCTGGTTATCATCACCAGATTTGGCATTCACTGCGGTCTCACTACCATCTCTGCCAGACATTTGGGGTTTTACTATGCTTGGACAATCTCACATCCGTTATTCAAGTGAGGTTTTTTTGCTTTAGTGGACTGTGTTTTCCCCCCTCAGGATGTTTGAATGAGGAGGAGGAGGCAATATGTCTGTCTTTCAGTCACTTTATTGAATAAATATCCGTTGAGGCACAGGAAGAACTTCTGTACCCTCTGCTGTTGAATCTGCATATGTAATGGAAATGGCTAAGCTGGAAAATTTCTGCTTAATAACCATAAACCCTTGGGCTCCTGGCTCATACTATGGCTGAACTGTAGCATACTAGATGGACAGTAACACGCCTGTTGAACAGTCCTTTGGTAGCTCATCCCACAGCAATCCCATATCCAGTATGCCAGAGACGCCGAAGGAGGAGCTTGCAAATCCCTCCAACTGCTTAAGGCAGGACCTGGCTTCCCATGCTTAACCCCACATCGCTCAGGGGCAAAAAGCTCTTAGTCCACAGAACAGACACCAAAGCCCACATAACCAGAAATTGGAGCTGCTTATATATATTGATCCTATTGATTCTTTATTTGATCATTCAAAATAAATGCTTATTTATATTTACCCAGGCTCAGTTCTGAAGGCTGTGCACGGTCCCATTTTCTGCTTGCCAACCAGATGGTCTTTGGATTTGTTTGCAGAGATGAGTTGGACATGTCTGGGTGCATACTGGGATAGGGAGGTACCCACAGACACATCATGGTTGCAATAGCAGGTAGGACAGCTTGGTGAGAGCAATTAAAGAGCCAGTTCTGAGGGTCTAATGGTGTACACACTGCAGAGCTTCTTATTTCTTTTTTAATTTTATTCTTCCCCACCCCCCAGTTTGGAGAAACTCTAGACTGATCCCATAAACTGAATCCCCATTGCCCACGCATCAGGTGCTTTGCACAAACTAAATTCCTACTGTCCACGCACCCATTGCTGAAACATCTGTCTCAGCATTAGCTTAAAATCATTTGCATGGTGACACGCTGGGATCACTTAAGCCTGAGTGGACAATGATTTCGGAAGCATAGAAAAGAGCTGGATCCATCCGCTTACATTCCCTGTGGTCAAACATCTTGTTTCCTGTCTGTTCTGGTATAATTATCTCAGTAACAATTGATAAATTTTACTCCTTGCCCATATTCTCCTGAAATAGCTTCCAGGTTTCTTTATAAAGCACTCTGATTCAGACCCTTTTCCTATTTCATGCACCAATACTTAATTCTTGTACAGATTTTTATTGATTGTTTTTCTTAGTGTTATTTTATTTTGCTGTTTTATGGCTGCTGTTAACCTTAATTAGAAAAAACTACTTTTTATACTCTGCATGTAAGAACATCGCTGCACATCTTTTTGGCAACACTGAGACAGCTGACTAAAACTTGGGAGGGAGTGGAATAAAAAGAGGAGGAGAGAAAAGACAGCATAGGAGAGTTAGCAAATCACTTTTCACTTTTCACATGGTTAAATCCTAAACACTGGTAAATGCCCTTTCACTGGGGAGGACACTGCATATTTGAAATAAGTACAAGTGTGCTTGATCAGAAAGGCAACACCACAGGCACTTGCATTTCTTTGTGCGACATTCAAAACCTTCAATGTTTTCATCAGCCAGTGATGGTATTTTTCTTGCATGAACACGAAAATTAAAATCACTTGCATGTTATCACTAAGCAAGTCTTAGCCGTTGCACTTTGTTCCTCCAGCGGCACTGGGAAATAGAATGACATTTTATTAAAGCTGTGTCCCTGCAGGATAGGCACTGAAAGGCAAACCACGTAAAACTCAGCAACACCTGCCTGCCTACCTGTGGGTTTTCTTCAATGCAGGTGAGTTGCTGTTTTGGCCGAAATGAAGGCACATGGTCTTGTGCCATGATATTCCATCTGTGCCTTCTGAATCCATTTCCAGACCAAATCCTCACTACCACCTTTATTATGATTAATTATTGCGCACAGAAGATTCACAGCTGTGGTGGTAGCTCCAACAAGAGGCACTGGCAGCTCCTGGGCAGACTGCTCTGAAGCAGTTTTCCTTCCCCATGGTATGTCTACCAGCTCAGGAGCCCAGGAGTATTCTGCAGTCACCTCTTTTGATTATTGCCTGTGGTGACTTTTAGAAAATGCAGCCTCTGCATCCCAAGGGTTGACTTCTGTTTACTGTGGGAAATAGATGGAAATGCTGCTTTTATTCAAGATTACCATCAAAAATGTCTTCAGTTTTTAGTAATACATTGAGAGAAAACCTACCACACTGCAGCTGTAAAACTGGGGAATTTAAAACAAACCAAGAAGGATGGTGTTTTAAAGTTCTGGGTGTCTGAATCCAATTCAGTCTTCCTTATGATCTTGGGCACATCTTTCAATTTTCCAGTATCTTTGGTCTGATAACTGAAATAGAAAGTCTTTCAGGTTGTGAAATGTCTTTGTGCATTTTGTACTGAACCTGCCTTCAGGCAAAAGCGAGAGAATGAGCGGAGAATCATAACATTCCTGCAACTGCTAAAAATGCCTCTTCTCCCCAGCCGAGGTCCGCAAGGTCTGCCAGTGGTGCCATGTTCTCTACCAGTGCACTGAAGTTTTCCTTTCCAGTTTCAACCTGCTGCAACCTCTGCTAAGGGAAAATACACTTACAGATTGTTTTCGGTGTTAAAATGTTACTACATGAAAGGGGGAAAGGGACTGTGAAAAGTCAGTGTTGTTTCAGGCTTGTATGTTTTGGGGGTTGGACTAGATGACCTTTAAAGGTCCCTTCCAACCCAAATTATTCTATGATTCTATGATTTCCTCCCTGCAAAAAAAGGTGTAAGGAAGAAAAGCTAATTTAATCCATTAGGAATCTGCATAGGCAGAATAATCATAAGCAGAATGTACTGTTAATAAACTAATGAAGATTACTGATGAAGAATAATTCTAACTTTTTTTGTAAAATAATGTTTCCTAATAGTTATACATGATTAATGTTTCAAGTACACTGTTGGAATCAAAATGCCCTTCATTTTTTGACTTGTATCCTTGAACTTCATATTGAGCATCATATTTTGAACATCGTATTACCTTTAAGTTAATGTTATGTACTTAATATATAGACATGTAGCAAGACCTGAGGGAGTCTACTGTACTTTACCACTAAGCCACCTGCTCTGTCAACTCTGTTTTTCAAGCAGCTGGCACTGTGATGAATTACCCAATATTGACGAAACATGGCACCTTTCTGAAAAATTTGCACAGATGATTATAATGAGATTTTCATGATTACACTTGCACATCCACAGAATGAAGGGACCTTCTATTAAAAAGTCATTCAGCCTGAGAAGTTTGCTTCCCTGACGAAACTACAACAGTGCTCAGCAGTACCTGAACTTTCATAAGCGTAATGGTGTCTGGGCATGACCCTAGGGCAGAGGTCAGTGTGTGCCTACGTGTCTTGTGCCACAGTGGTAACAAAATAAGCGCAACCTCTTCCAGGGTTGTCTGTTTTCCCCAAAGTTACATTTCTTTCATGAAACACATCAGCAGAGATCCAATCGGCTGTGAATTACAGAAAATAAAGGAAAAATGGCTCTGGAATATTTTTTTTAGTTTTGCCTTGTGTGGTGGGTTGACCCTGGCTGG
>NW_009592857.1:0-1392 GCF_000690535.1 Cariama cristata
TATTATTAGTAGTATTAGTTTTGATATTACTTATACTCTTTTTCATTGTTAGTGCTTTATTTAAAGTTTGTTTTGACTTTCCAACCCATAAGTGTCTCTCCCTTTTCTCCTCTCCTTCCCCTTCTGGGAAAGGACGGGGTTAACAGAGAGCATCTGCCACTTGCTTTAAGTGCCGGCCCAGCCTTCAACGGTGACAGACTTTTGGTGCCCAACATGGGGCACGAGCAGCTTCACCATGAAAAGCCTCAGTGGGAGGAGACCCAGACAGCTCAGCCGAGAGGGGACCAGGTTTCTGTCTTTCAGAATCTTTAGGGGTTGGAAATGGAAAGAACTTTAATAGTGCTGATTTCCTGGCTGTTGGGTGCAATTATACAATATGTCTTTTCACATTTTTATTCAGAGCTAAGCATAATACTGCCTTACCTGCCGTATGTGTTGTTGGCTTTTGTTGTGTATAAACAGTTTATCGCTGCTGGGCGTTTGGTGGTAGGCATGGTTGTGCTAGGGTGTTTGGCACTGATTTACTCTGTGATAAGATGGACCGTTATTGCTCCGATTCTTTGTCTATAAAGTGATGACAAGAAGCTCAGGTCATGAACCGATAGTAGCAACTTTATCTGTGTATTTTGGGCTAGCAGACTTTGTTAGTAATTATATTCACAATTTTACTTGGGGAAATGGTACTTCTCCCTTCGCTGCAAACCTGACTGCACCAAATTTTGAGAATTTCGGATATTCTGGGGACTGTCAAACCAGTATGAACTTATTATCATGTTCTCTAAATGTTTTCCTGGTGTGGTGTAATATCAAACATCAGTGCAGGTGTAGGAGTTGAGATGGCTTCACAGTGCCTACCATGTGTGCCAAAGCCACTCTATCCCCCACCACAGCCACTGTGACCCCGGCGACGGGCTCTGTCGCCACTGAGACTCCAGCAACAGTCAACTGGCTGCACGATCTGGCTATGCTACAGTGTGCTCTAGACCCCAGCTATGGGTGATGCAACTGAGTCAGGGAACCGACCTGTGCCTGTATCAGTTGCCCCTGTACAGAAGAAGAAATATACCAAAAAATCAGCTCGTTTGGGGGAGGATGAGGCTGAACCAGGTCCGTCACGAGAGTAGGAGGGTGAGGCTGAACCAGGTCCGTCACAAGAACGGGAGGATGATCTCGAACCAGAGGTAATTCCCCGAAGCCAAGGAGATGCAGAACCAGAGGTAATAACCCGATCCCTAAAACTTCATGAACTGCGAGATATACGCAAAGACTGCAGCCGTCAGTCAGATGAGCACATTATCACCTGGGTACTCCAGTGCTGGGATAGCGGGGCAGCGGCTTGGACTTAGATGGTAGAGAAGCCAGGCAGCTGGGATCCCTCTCTAGGGAAGGGGG
>NW_009592857.1:1534-1734 GCF_000690535.1 Cariama cristata
AGCTATGCGTTACATGAGTTATTCTAACCTAGATGATCCACGGCTACCCACTGATCCAGATGAAGTCAGATGCACACAACCCATTTGGTGGAAGGTGTCGCAGGGCGCACCACAATCGTTTGCCCATATGTTGGCAGTGATGGACTGGGAAGTTAGAGGGTGCATGCATTGGCTGGCTGACTACGGCAATATGAAGGTAA
>NW_009592858.1:0-50982 GCF_000690535.1 Cariama cristata
TTTCTCCTCAGGTTTTCCAGTGCTAACGCTGCCGTGGGTTCACTCTTTCACGTGAAACACAAATCAGTTCGAATTTAGAACTAAAAGGTCGATCCACTGCCCAATACTCCTCGGTGTAGATACAGGGAAATCATGGTGATGCGCCTGACAACCGCTGGTACCAACACGCGTCCCCTTCCCACCTCCCGCTTGGATCCTGTGCTCTTTAGTGCTTTCCCAGGTCCCGATGTCGTTACTGTGTATTGCTTTTTTTTTTTTTTCCTTTTTTTTTGAAGGGCACGGGCAGTCAAAACACAAACCTCGGCTTGCCAGCACGTGTTCAGGCCTAAACAGAAATATTTTATATTAACTCTTAAATCAAGTTTGAAAATAACTTTCCCTTTCGAGCAGGGAACTTGCAGGCTGTTTCAGGGATATATATAAACGCTGTGGTTTTGACATCTCATTCACATACCACCTGACCACACTAAAGCCAAGGCTTTTCTGTGACAGAGACTTGTACAAGTGGGACTCTATACATGAACACACACAGAAAATGCTATTTGAAGCAGGATTTACCTGGAATGCTCAGGCATTTTTGGAGACTGTTTTGTGTAAGTTCAGTTCAGCCTGTATTTAGTGTGCTGTATTGTGCTTGAAGTTGTAATTAAAAATAGGAAGAACAAAATTAGGAAAGGAGCTAGACTTTCAAAGACAAAAGTTTGATCAGCAATTTTGAGAAGCATGGGACACTTGCAACTTGAGCTTCAAATTGTGTTGATTAAAATTAGAACTTGTAAAAATTTCAGATAACTGATTCATAAGACATTGAATTATCTTAGAGTGTAAGATAAACCACTGCCTGCCGTCAAAATGAGTTCGTATCTAAAACTGGAACTGATGAAAGAAATCTGTCATAAAATATAATCAATTTTTAAAATAATGATCTGGTCATTTTTAACTATGGCAATAAATGGGTCTGTGCTGTTATTGAAGTTTGCTTGTAGAATTAAAATTTCTCCAGTGAGCTTCTTAGTATGTCTGATGCTAAGAGGTGCTGAGCACTTACATTTTGATGCATGTCAGCTCCGTGGGTAGATGGTACCTCTCTGCATGGGACCACGTGAAATGGTCAGGATGGATCCCAAAATGAGGCCAATGCTATTAAGGCTTGCATGCCTTCTCTACAAAGTAAACCGGCAGATTTTGTACTCAGAGCAAACATGGCCACGCTGTCTGCGCCTTTTCCCACCACTTTGGTCCAAACGAGTTTATGACTTGGCAATGCACTACTTCTGAATTCGTGCAGGCTATTCACACTCATTTCACAAGGAGATATTTGTGAAAAGTCCAGAAAACTGCACGGAAAAACTAAGCAAACCTAGTCTGACTTTCATGGAGCTTGTCTCAGATTCCACAGGATCTTTGGTGTTAAAAATTCAGGAATATTTTCTGCTGACAAAATTCTTTTATCCCATTTAAAAATGGCACTTTCTAGCTGAAATGCACAGCCCAGCCTTGGAGAGAGAATACAGGATTTTACAATATTGCTAGCGGTATCACCTCTGAAACACAGATTTTGTAGCACCCTTCCTAGGATAGTCTATGAAGAAAAAAATAGTACGTATACATACACTTACATTCATGTCTCTTCAATTAGATCTAATTCTACATAACCTCTTGCTGCAGTGACTAGTCCCATTACCTTTAATTCAGAGATACTTTCTGCCATCAAGATGTATTAATTTTAGTAAGAAGAAATTGCAGAATTGAGCCTTTTGTTTCTGGTAAGATGAGTTTAATTAAGTCAGAATGTGTAACAATTAACAAGGTTTTACAAGTTACTTTGTCTTTTCTTGGCTTTACCTGAGTTGTATCCCTCCACAGATCAGATTCGCTCTTTTCTCCCTTACATACTTCTACACAAGAAAACTTAAAAGAGCAGAGTTTTGTATACAAAGATGGGAGTTACTGGTCAAGATACAACTTTGCAGTCTAATGTCTGCATCTCTTTCTTAAAAAAAACCAAAAACAAAGCCAAAAAGAATAAAAATGGAAAAAAACTTTTTGGAGCTGGACTTTCACCTGAAACTTTTTTCCATTTTAAGTTTATTATTTATCTCTGCTTTATTTAATTCTTAAAAATAAATAAATAAACTTGGAGAAGGGTTAAGTGTGTTCATTTTTCTGAAGAGTTTCCTTCAGCTGGACCTAGAGAATTAAAATAAAATATAAAAGCTAGAGAAAGATCAAACATCACTAGAATGCGGGATAGGGAAGAATGATAAGACTGTAATAGCAAGTTATAATGGTTGAGTCTAAGTCCCTAATACTAAGCACTAAATAAGCTCAGGAGCTCTTAGGATGCTTGTTTTACTATGTCTCTTTAGGTCAACAACTGCAAATAATAATTTAAAAACATAGAAAAGTGATTAGTTCTGTCCATCAGTTACAGATTGCAGAAAACTAACTAGCTGCAGATCAAAGCTTGGGAATTGCTGGTGCAGCGAATAGCAACTGGGCAAAGAACTGTGCTTAGAAACTGCTTACAATATTTTAAACATCATTTACTTTCCCAAAAGTGCAAGTCATTGTGCTGACAGCATTAATGAAAGAGTAGAAATAGCATCCTAGGGAAGTATCCCTATTAGCTTACATACACACACCCACACACAAGTACTTTCACTACAACTTATTCTTTCAAAGATTAAAATAGCATACATAAGCTGCCTTCTTGCATTTATTTTTCCAGAAAAGTTAGTAGCCTAATAAATGACAAATTGAAAAGATCTTGAACTTTAAAAATACTACTATTGTAACTTGGTATCAAGAGCATTAGAGCAAGGGAAAACTACATCAGCAGGTGTCACTGCAGGCTCCAAAACCAGTCTAAATTTCCAAGGAAGATTGCAATTAAAACCTTTTTTATGTTAGACCTGCATTAGGTCTTGTTCTTCTCATAGGCAGCAAGAATGAGTGGAAATTAATCTCCAATTTAAGATTTCAAACAGTGTTAACATTTCCCATGTGCAGGACTTGTTTGCACTGGGCATGCAAACGGAACCATGCTCGAGTGGTGGCTTACCTGCTGCACGCCGGTGCTGACAAGGAGATCCTCACGAAGAAAGGAGAAAGACCGGCCCAATTAACGTCAAAAAGAGAGATAAGGAAGATGTTGGGAGGTAAACCTGTTGGCTATGCGATATGATTGTCAAAGACTGTAGTAAAAGGCTGTTTAAAGCATGTATGTTCTGATCTTTATTTTGCATGTGAAGATACTGTGTTCATACTTTAGTAATAACTATGACCTTGGTAAGAAATCGAAGTTTAAGAAAAGAGGATTACCAACAAATTCCATATCCAGCTAGCCAAACTTTTTTCTAAACACTGAAAAATTAGAAAAACTGTGTTTTGAAAAATGTCATGATTAAACTAGTGACAGATAGATGCAGCTTCCTATTTTCAAAAGGGTAACAGGAGAAAAATCTCTCAAATTTGTATGAAGCCCTTATATGAGCAACACCTAATTTTCCTGATGTTCTATGGAGCTTAGATCATGTGTTGAATAAATTGAAAATTAGCAGCCCAGATAGACAGCTCATTAAGAGACATTGGTAGAGCATTTTTACCATGTTTTGTAACCGATGGAATGGAGTAGGCTTTGCTGCTAGAGGTGATAAGTAATTTGAAATACGGTCGATTAACAATCTCTTTCCTCCCCTTTGTATTCCCTTGTCTGGTTTTGTTTTCATTATTGTCTCCCAGCTGTTGAATTGGTAATGTTTCAGCTCTCCCAGTACTGCTTGTTCTTTTCCTTTTAGCCCCTGCCTTAATATCGAACAACACACTACCCTTTGTGTTTCATTGCCTTATACATTATGAAGACGATAGCATTATACCACCAGAGACCATGTTAAAACCTGCTGGCTACAGATTAAAACAAAACAAACCAAAAGAAAAGTATTGCAGTTCTTAGAAGGAAATAGCACCCCCAGAATTACTAGAATCAGACTCTGCTTTTGTGTTGACTGTATTGCAACACCTGAGCATGGTTCTGTTTACTGTACAAAAAAAAGGCGTAGTGCTTCTTGACTCATCTTTTAACCTGTGATGCTTTTAACACTCCCTCCCCATAAAAAAAAGAAACCCCATGGTTCATAGCAATACTTTTTTTTTTCCCCCTCTCAAATCAGTCTTGGAAAATGTTGTTTTGTTTGTTTTACAGTGGAAGATGATGAACTCCCAGACTTAAAGAAAGATTCCGATCTGCCAATCATCCCTAATTATCTGGCTAACCCACCTTTCCCTTATGTTTATAACACCACGAGTAACAGTATTCCAGACCCCTCCGTGAATGGGAGTCTCTCGCACTTAGAACCACAAGCTACCGACTCCTCTTCCTTACCTGATGTGGAGACTTACAGATGTGCACCGTTACGGCATGGGAACCCTGCTCCCGAGGCGTGTGACAATGGAGACACACCGTCACTGCCCAGAGGGTGCACTCTGCCACCACACTCAAGATCGGTCCTTCAGAGAGGTCCAGTTTACCAGGGATCTGTGTCTTGGAGCAGAAGTCCTCCTTCGCCAGCTGGATCAAATCAGTCTGTACCTCAGCAAGAGAATGGCTCCTGTATGGGGCCTGTGCCAGCATTTCAGCCGGTTTTCTTCACAGGAGCTTTTCCACTTAATATGCAAGGTAACAGTAAAAGTCTCTTCTCGCTTTATCTTAGAACTTCTGTCATCTTGGGACAGTGAAGATAAACTAATCAGGGTTATGTGTATTCACAACACTTCTACAGATTTTCAGGTTCCCGTGCTCAGGCATTCAGGAAACATTTCAGGGGCATTAAAGAGGCAGATACCCTGTTTCTGCTGGAACTGTTATTAAAATATTCATGAAAATATTTGCTGTTTGTCTCAAATGCTATAAAAGCATACAGACACCAGAGTAATCTAATTCTCTACATAGCATACTCCAAGCTTCCAATAAAGAACGTGAGTACACAGCCAGTGGGCTCGAGAGAGAACCTCACATGGCTCAATCTGCAGACCTGAGTCCTGAGGTGAACTATCACCATTTCTGCAGGTAAATTTTGCCTGCCCAAAGAGGGAAATCTGGAATTTCAGCTTCAGTTCAGAATGTCATTCTTGAAATAAAAGGTGTTCTGATGCCATGAATTAGCAATGAGAAGTTAACTGATGACCAAAAGAATCAAAAACCAATAAAAGCAATCTTGGATTGCTGAGGAAATTGATAATCAGTATAATCTCCTTTTAAGTTACCTTAAATCCAGTAAGATGAGTATTCACGCAAGAGTTCATACATGCATACACACACTGTATTAGATTTGTAATGATTTTTTTCACATAGGTTGATGAAAGTCAATCCAATGAAAATTGTGGTCATACAAGTCCAGTTGTTTGCTTTCTGAGGATTCTTACATTGTTAGAAGTGATACAAACAAAGTTACTAGAACATAGAAATATTTGGAAGTTAGCATAGAGGTATCTTTTCCAATTCCTTTATGCATCTGCCTATTAATGTACCTTTTTATTTCTAATAGAACTGGTGCTTAAAGTTAGAATACAAAACCCTAATCTTAGAGAAAATGACTTCATTGAAATTGAACTGGACAGACAAGAACTGACCTATAAGGAACTGCTACGAGTGAGTTGCCATGAGCTGGGTGTTAACCCGGAGCATGTACAGAAGATCAGAAAATTACCAAATACAATGTTAAGAAAGGTAAGAACTCTAAATTCTGAAGTGTATTAAGTTATAAAAAAGATTTTTAGGTTACCATTAAAAAGGAATAATTTGTTGGTCATATGCATAGGCCCATGTTGGAAAAAAAAACCCAAACCAAAAACATCCCGAACAAGACAAAAAACCTGCCTTCAGTTTTTTTTTTGTTTTTTTTTTTTTTAATAAAAATGTCCTCAAGTTTCTTGATCATTTCCCTTCATAAGCATTTGGTGTTGAGCCCAATTAATACCTGATTTCTCTACTACATTCTTAAATTCAGTGCAATACCACACTGCTGTGACCTGTCATCAGCATTTAAAAGGCCTGCCGTACTCAGCTGAGTTTTGCTAGTTCCATAAGGTCTGTATGCAGTCCTTTCAAAAGCCAGAAAGGTGTTCCAGAATTATTCTGAGTGCAGGTCTCTGAATGTAACTGTCTTTTCTCTTCAGTGACTTTTACCCCTGCAGCAAACAGAAAACAGACCCGCTGACCTGTTTTACTGCTTCACCGTTGACCTTTTTTTCACTCTTAAATCCCTCTAGAGCATTGTTGGCATCAGTTGTGGAGCTAATCTGATTAGTACTAGATTAATAGACTTCGCTGTACTGCATCTTCACTGACTATAAGATGACTTACTCTTTGTTAGTCAAGAAGTGGCGGGGAGGGGGAAGACATAAGCAATTCTATCACTTGCCAACTTAGGTTGTTGTTGAAAGGACTGGTTTTATTTCCAGCTCTAATTACTTCAGGCTGTCTGGGTAGGACTGCAGGACACTTATTGTTCCTTGAGGTGATACCAAACTAATCCTATTTAATGCTGTTTAGCAGCAGAGTACTGCTGCAGAGGGGATCAGAGCTCAAGCTGTACTGTGGGATGGCGTCTTCTGTTGCTCTCTAAAGACCTTGGCAAAGGCAGCTCTATGATGGTGTTGGTGGGCTGCTCAGGAGGAAGCTGCACGCAGGACCTTCTTGGGCAGGTGCAAGAATCAATTCATGAGCATCTTAAGAATTATCAAGGGAGAAAAACAGAGGAGTTGGGGTGGCATGCAGTGGATCTTTCCAAGTGTAATTGCACTCATCACTTGCACTCACCATCAGTGTTGCATTCCTTCTAAAAATAGACTTCAGTGAGTAGCTGAATAGGATCCCAGCATAAATACAAGTTGGATGTTTGCTTTCCAGTTTACTGTAAAGAATTGTCATATTTATGGATAAATACATACCTTGTGTTAGGAGGAGCCTATTATTTTAACTTACCTCTGCAAAACTGAACAGATGGTTTATCACCTAACAACTTACTCTATTTATTTAAAGGACAAAGATGTTGCAAGGCTACAGGATTTCCAAGAGCTGGAGCTTGTCCTAACAGTAAGCGACAAAAACTTACTTTTCAGAGTCCCAACACTTTCTGAACGGAGTGGTTATAACAAGAAGGCATCAGAACTTACATATTAATTGTTTAAAAAATAAAATATTTGTATCTGTCATTTTAAAATTACGTTTGAAATACAGTATCTATAAGGGCTAATGATGTGAAAAAAAAAATCTATTTTGTTAACCTTGAAATAAACTAAAGTTGTTATGCACAGTTACAGCCTCTAGTTAATCTAAGAGTAATGAGTCTGATACGAAAGTAGCTTAATGTAAAGGAAGTATTAGTAGAACTATCTGTTATGCAACACTTTTGCTTATGAAAAGATAATCTTGAAGTGCTGCAGAGTTAGCAGCTCTCAGGGAAAGGCTTACTTTAAGCTGTTCTAATAATTTGTTTGCTATAAAATAGCAGAGGTACTCAAGCTAAAGAACCTGTCGTGAAACCCGTTTAATATTTGTACTGAGTCCATTACTATTAACATTAACTGTTTAGCTTGTATATTTTAAGTCATATCTTACTTAGGAGGAAAAAAAACAGAAAGGTTTAAATCTGTGGAAGAAGCACAAAACCATGTCTAGTTTAAATACTATCAAGTGACTTATAACCTGTGATTTCTTAATCCCTGTTTACACTTTTCCCTATTTCTCAGGTTGAAAATAAAAAGTGATAGTGATTATTCAAATCATAAATATGCTCTGAACCAAAATCCCTTTTATTGTTGTCCATCAATATATAGTATTGACATGTGCAATTTAAAATACTATTTTTGTTACTGTATTGACATCACGTTTCTCCAATGCTGCTTTAATTTTCCCTTATAAAAGCACAAAAATTGTAATTTTATTTTCCTTTTACTGCTACATTCCTGAGAAAGATTGCATCTTGAACCTTTAAAAAGTTGCCTGTGTAAAAAGAAACTAGTGAAATGCCCAGGGTTTTCTGGGCTGGTATTAAATCTTGATGTTCCTATGCAATGTATTTTCTTTTTTTCCCAATGACTTGTGTTTACCCATGTTGTTTACTGGAAAAAAAAAAAAAAATCACTTTTCCTGTTCCTGTTACTTAAAATTCAGAACTAGACTACTTTGCCATGAAATTCTGGAATAAATAAATTGGAACGTATTTAAAAGCTGGATTTTATCAATTTTTTTAGGATTTTAGTATTTACTCAGTCATTTGCATTTGAGGAAGTGTTCTATTCTGGTAGCCTGACTGTAAAAGTATGTACCATGAATTAGATGAACGAACTAAAGTATGAGATGTAACAGGCAAACAGAACATACCAAATTGGACTGAATTTCCCTCTGTTTCTTCATCTTTCCCCTCCCTTCCCCCAGTTTCTTGGGAAACTACAGCAACCAAAGGATTTTTTTGTTGTCTTGTCTAAGCATTTCCAGCCCAAGTTAGCCATACAATGTATGTGGACCCGTAAATGGGATTTATAGACGTAGGCTGCTGAGCAGGGAGCCACCCAAAACAGCTGGAGGAAATGCTGAGGTGAGAACTGCATCTGAAACTCTCTTATGGCTGCAGATGACTTCCCCTGACAGGAGTTAGGTTCCACCACAGCCTCGTCTCCTTTCTCGGAGGCTGCGGCAGGTAAAGAAGTTTGTTCTTCCCCTGCAGTCAGAGCAGTCACCTAGATTCCAGCTAATACAATAGGTATTTTGGTACCCAAATTTACCCACGCTCTCTCTTTCTCATCCAGTGCATAAGTACTTTGTGCAAAGGGAAGCAGCTTCAGCAGGAGTGGCTGAGCACACAGGAGGGAGCCCTCTCCCAATCCACCTTGTAGTCGGAGGTCCACTGTTCACCTGGAAGGACAGATTCATTCAAACACCCAAATTTCCTGTCTGCCAATTAACTAGACTGAAGCTCAGGCTCCTATGGCTAATAGGAGAACATTTTGTCATAACCAAAAAGCCTCTTCTGAAAAGGGTTGGAGGTCAAGGAGGTCCGCGTCATTGGCAATATCTGGTGTTCATACCAAATTGCTGGTGGTATATTAATTTCTGTATAATGGAATAATACAGTTGCTGTTCCTCGTATCACACTGTGATGTCTGTTGCCTTCTCCCTGGCACACAGAACAGATACATGGTTTAGGCATCAGCTGTCTAAACGCCAGCTAAATCCATGAAGGTACCAGGATTAACCAGTCAGACCTACTAGAGAAAAGCTGAGCTGTTGGGCTGATGACTTCGTTGTTACACTGATATTATCTTGCAAAGATGCTGATCGCTATCTATGCATTCCGAGGAATATTTTTATACCTTATGCAGTTTATACACAGAAGATACTAACACCCCTAACAATCTGATCAGTGTATAATCATTACATTACTGTGTATGATAAATAATTCATTACTTTGTGCTCTGCTATATGAAATGTTAATGTCAAATGAATGCTTGGCTGCAGATTCTTGTTTCTATTTAATAAGTATCATTTATAAGAATTAATAAATGATAATTTTTTTCTTCTCAAAGTTTTTCTGAACTTTACTTGTGGTAAAAAACCATAGGAACCACTTCTTGCTGGCTAGGTTTCTAGAGCACTTGGTGTAGGAAGTGAACAACGAAAGCAAAAGACGTTCTATCGGATTCTGGCAGCAAATACTGTTTAAACACAGTACTCCTTTTATCTGAGGAGGCTAGGTTATCTATGATAAGGTAGAGATTTATTTCCGCAAAACAAATCACACATTATTTCAGGCGATTAAGTGTTGAATGAGATAAATTATATACACATCTGCTCAGCATGCACGTTCCGCTTAAGTGGAGTCTTACTCATAGTGACTTCATACATAATACTCCTGTGACAATCATGTCCCTGCAGGCTTATGTGGAGCCTACTACATTGGTAGAAATTGTGTAGTTAATGATTTTTATTAAGCCATCTGTAGGTTTAGTTTTAAATACATTACTTGTAATTCTTATGCTGAAGAGGAATTTTATAATGCTAAAGTTGCCCTGGGCAGGGATACCAAGAGTCCTGGGATAGCTCACAGCTTTGAAGCCATAGCATTCAAGTCCCTTGTCCTGGGGGAAATACTGAAAGGAACAAGTTGGAACTACTCAGAGATTACACGTTATTTCACTGTTTTTCAGCTTAGTCACTGCTTAACTGGGCCTGTCTTTCCCTTCAATGAATCCTTATGCAGAAAACACACAAACCAGGTATATTTTGTACCATTATTATAATTTACTAATTATAAACCTGAATACAGTACATATTGCCCTGCGATACATGTATTTTCTTGGCAGAATGTTTGGCATTCTTTGGGAAAAAAAGCACATAATAAAATACTTTATGTATATAGAAAATACTTAAAAATATAAAATTCACTTTCTGGTCCTTGTAATTGTAAAATACTTTGTTCACATATCACAAGTTTAGTCTACTGAAAAACTGTTTTGTAAGTTACAGTACATTCACAAGTCACTTTTGTGGCAAGTCAGTAATATTAAAAAAAAAAACTAAACACACCAAAAACCCCGGGGTCTTCTTTTCATGCTAGTCCAGCATCTTTGGCCATACTGTAGAAAATACCCTTTGATGCTATAAGGCTTGCAGGTGTATCGAATTCAGCTATGGTTCCGTTGTCTAGAACAAGAACCCTGTGCAAAACAAAAGATGATGGTGGGGGGAGGGAAGATAAGAGAATTCCTCACAAGAAATGTGATATCCCTTTTTATCACAAAGCAAACTGCTCTAATCTTTATCTTGCCTTTGTTTTGCTCAATTATTTTCACACGTTGAAACACAACAGATGATTAACATTCTCCCTGAGCTGCTGTTTGATTTAAAAAGGTACAGGACAGTCACTATCTCCCAGGGGTAATAAGGGGGGGGGGAGGAAAAGCATCATACTGGTAGTTCTGGAATTGAAAATATAGTACTAGAAAGCCAAGCAGATAAAAGCTCATGAGGTATAGCAATATATTTTGAAGTAATTAATATGACATGATGTTAGTGAAAAATTTACAGCAGCTGCTAGTTTAAAAAGGATCCATAAGCTTGCTGACAATGCCATTAATGTCACTGGATAGTATCTCCTGTGCAGCTCTGGTTAGTGAATGTAGAACCTGTTTCTTAACGCCAACAAAGGCAAAGCTGGGTCTGGATATTCTGGGATTATATGGCTTAAACATCATTGCTTACATCCTACCTGACAGGAGCATCAGTGTGACTATCTTGAGACAAGCCAGACCCTTTAAGTGCTGCTTCAGATACCCAGTAAACTGGTGAGCCTCCCCCTCTCCAACACCATTAAAAGATTTTTACCTTGTGTAATCCATAATTGTGTTCAGCCTGTGCGCTATTGTCAGCACTGTACAGTCTTCAAACTGGGTCCTAATTGTCATCTGGATAAGATCATCTGTCTCGAGATCGATAGCAGCTGTCGCTTCATCTAGGATCAAGATTCTCGTCTTGCGAAGCAGTGCTCTTGCCAGACAGACGAGTTGTCTTTGGCCAACACTGCGAGCAGAGACAGAGCTTTCACAAACGAAGCCCCACTGCCCTTAGCTCTCCACTGCTCGGAATCACTTGTGCTATGGCAGATTACTCATCAGGTAAAGTTACCGAACCAAAAAAAGTATTTAGCAAACAGCCCGGTCTGTCAGCCCTAGAGCTAATACATACACACTACAGCGTTACTCAGCTAGTTTTAGCATGTGTGTTCACTTCTAGCCTGACCCAGTACTGACAGAGCCACCAAATGCCCCCTCTCTATCACTGTGACAAAAGCCAGGGAAACTAATGATTACAATGCTGCTGTCTGAGTTTTCTGAAACACACACAGTTGCAACAACACTGAGCATATGCAAAGAAACAAACAAACAATTAAAAAAAAAGAAAAAAAAATGTTCTGAGGCTGTAAGTCCTTTCTACCATCAAATAAACAAACAAACAAAAAAAATCCATGCAGACCGCACTTCCTCCCCTGCTATAAATGCACCCCAGAGGGAGCCTCTGTCTGAGTGTCTCTGCGGGATGAGGAAGGAGCTGAACATTCATCACATACATATTCTGGTTACACCACAGTCTCAGAAGCCAACACAGCATATCACAGCATGGCGTTTTATCATCTCCATGCATGTCTTCATGGGTTTTCCAAACAATAATGGAAAATAAACATTGCTAAAGAGGCAGAGGACTCTAACTCAGCACAGCAGTTATCTAAGTTATCATGGCATTTCCCTTCCTACCAAACCACGTTTAAGGGACTGCCTATTCCTAATACCCTGACATCCTGAGACTTCTTTCTTTACTGATAAGAGAGGATTTTGGCTTGGGAGAAATCCTTCCCAGCAGCAAGGAAGAATCACATCATTTGTGGCAGAGGCAGAACAGTAGGCAAATGTTTGAGCCTTAGTGGTTTTCTTGAAACAGGAATAGGTGGCTAAATAATTTCAGACACAACAGACTACAGTGTAAACCTGAGCTCAAGTGTTCCTCACTGCAACAGCTAAATGAAAGCTCAGTGTGCATTTCTAGTCAAAGCATTCCTTACCTAAGATTTTCTCCACCTTCTGAGCATTCATAGTCCAACATGGATGGCTGACTGCTGACAAACCTCTTCAAATGAGATAGTTCAAGAGCTTTCCATATTTCTTCATCTGAATACTTATTAAATGGATCAAGGTTCATCCTCAGTGTTCCAGAAAAGAGAACAGGATCCTGGATATAAAAGCAACTTTCATTAGACAAGTGCTTTAGCTGTTTTAAATACAGATATTATAGCTACTGCTTTGAAGTCTCCATTGCATTGCAGGTAGGCCACCTCCCAAACCCATCCACTCTGAAAACACATAATGTTATACACATTTTAAACTCAAGTTCCAAACGTAAAGATGGTTTATCCTAAATTCTGTTTTATCACCCAGCATCATCTTATAAGGTGGCAGGACAGGACCACTTAAAGTATAAATAGTTTGTTTTTCTGAAACAATTTTCTGAGTGTAACAAAGCATCTTCCTCTGTGGATAAACCATTATTTATGGTTTGCTAAGCTGTTAGAGATCTGTCCTCTACTGTGATACACAGAAACAGTACCTGAGGAATAATTGTTAGCCTCGATCGAAGGTCATGGAGACCAATCTCTGAAATTTTCACGCCATCGATTTTAATTTCCCCTTTTACAGCTTCCAGGATCCTAAAGAGACAGAGCGTCATGGAGGATTTCCCTGCTCCAGTTCTGCCAACAATTCCAATCTACAACAAATTGCAGGTTTAACAAGAAGCACATTGTTAAAACCAAAACAAAACCCAACAAGAAAACCCCAAACAAACCCCCCAAGAGGGGGGCTGTAACTGTCCTTCCTTAGAAATGCCCTGTCCCACATTATAATGTATATATTGCCATTCCCGTAATTTGAATGATATTGCATATAAATACGTACATAGGCCTAAAGCCATCCTACGTAACTTTGTGTGATTAGCTGAAGTACCCGTGTTAGTCCAATCATTCAAGGAGAAAAAATCAAGGCTTTTCAGAGGACAATTCAGACTTTATGGTAAGCACATGTATCTCTATTCCAGAAGGTGCTTGTCACCTGTCTGCTTAGTGTACGGATAATTCTCTTCTCTTTTAGTAACAGCCTGTTAAGTGGAGGACTTGCCTATGCTAATTGTTCTGTCACTAGCATGCAAAACCCAGAACTTTCAAGTGAAGCATGAAGAAACGAGTCTCCCAGAACAAAGACAACTTCCTGATTAAGGAAGCAAAGAATGTCATTTCCTTCCATGCCAAAAATTTCACAGGGAAAGCCAGAGAACAGAAAAAGCTGGAATTCCTCCTCCCATCTGCACTGCTTCAGAAAAGCGTTCTTGTCACTGAATTTTTGTCACTTGTGCTGGTGCCTCCTACATGGTGTATGGTAGCCTGTTGCCAACCTAACTTGGAAAGTCCCATGAAATTGGTCCTACTGCTTCCAGCCTGGAGGATGCTAGCACACCGACAGCATGGTTGTCACTGCTGGCTCCTGCACACCAGCTTGAGTAGGTCTCCACCACTGGGGCAAGTGTGCTTGCAGACCCTGTCGTCTACTCCATGGTTGTCACTGGAGGCCCAGAGCAAAGTTCTAGCAAAGACATACAGCTGGTAACTCACCTTTTCTCCACCATGCACTTGGAGGTTTAGACCCTTCAGCACTAGATCCAGACCCTTCCTGTACCTCACTGAATAATTCACAAACTCCAGCTCTCCCTTGGATGGCCAGTCTTCTGGGGGACTCTTGCCCTCAATGATCCAGGGAGCCTAAGGAAAACAGAAGTCAGAAATGCCTCAGAGGTTTCAGAAAAAATAATTCAAACTCAGATATAAACATTAACATTTGTGGGTTACTGGAAATAATATATCTGATAAATCAAATCTCCATTAGCAAATAAATTTATAATAATGGGGAAAAACACGGGTTCCTAAGTATCCACCCATTTTGGTCTTTGTTGTCAAGTTTACTGGAAAAAAAGTCTGAGCATATAGGGCCAAATCCTCAATGGATATACATTTACATTTTTTTCTATTAACTTTAATAGAACACTGCCTGTTTCATGCCAGCTCAAGGTCTGGCTTATAACGTGTATCATGCATCTTGTCTAGCTTCCTTTTAGTATCCAGATTAAATACTTGCTCTCCAGAACCATACACTGCAGCTCTCCTCAGATCCTCCATTTCCTAATTCTTAGTCTCCCGTCATGTACACCGGGCTAACAAAACCCAGTATGTCCACAGAGCAGTAGATTTCCCAGCATGGATCCATCTGCCACCTTTAAAAGTCTTTGGCAATAAAGGCAGATGATTAGATGATTTTCCTGGATGAGGCAGTACAGTTGTTCTAGAGATGTTCTTCTCTTATGGGAGACGAGGACTGATTAAGCTGATTAAATAAAAATACTACTGAAAACATGTGCGTAGTCTGATAATCGTACTGCAGCTGTGCTCACTAGCAGGCTCACAGCACCATCCAGGCAGGTAGGACTATGCATCAAACACTTCAAACCCAAGGGGAGCAATATTCCGATGCTGAAACTCGTATCTGTTGTGCTATAGCCAGTAGCAGAAAATGAGATGCTAAGCACAGGCTGCATGATGGCATAGTAATTTGGAGCTGTGATAGCATAAATTAGAGTTCAGAGCATGGCATTTGTTCAGGTTAAACGATAACACTCTCAAGAACAGGAACTGTCTCTCAAGAGTCTAAAGAAAGACCACGTAAATGTGTGCATTAAAATTTGACCACACTTGTTGGTGAGCACGCTTGAGGCTTGGTAGCTGACCTCTGTTTCAGTTTCTGAATACTCTTTTATTCTTTCAACAGCCACAATGTTAGTTTCAAGTTCAGAAGTCATTCGGACCATCCAATTCAGAGACAAAGTCACCTTGGAGAAAACAATGAACAAAATATCACCCACAGAAAACCAACAGATTTAATTATAATAACAAAACCAGACACTGTTATTCAGACACAGATTCACATTAATATTACAAATGGAATAATTATTTTTGCATTGACATTAATACAGTTACTGAGACAAAAAGTCTACAGATAACCAGGTGCTCATGTGAAGCATATGCCTCCCACAGTGATTTAACAAATGGCCCTCTCAAAAATGTTGGTTGGAAGTCATTCCCCTCGTCATGGGTCTCACTGGAAAACTGGCAACAGCAATCCTGCACACTCTTGGTATCTAAAAAGCTTCCGGCAAGAGTGAGGCCATTACATCTGCTAAACTGTCCACAGCTTGTGCGAGTACAGTTTATCTTCCCTATTTATGAATCCTTCTGATCTGTCTGTGATTACTGGGACACACCACTGTGCTACATAGCAGGCATGATGCAGGACATGTTAAGCCCATGCTGCTCAAATGACCTGTTCTTGATGGGTGCACCTGACACTTCCTGAGCTTCCTGCATACTGCTGCTGGGGATACTGGGGTGCAACACAACCTTGGTGCTCCCAAAGTGCCCTGAAGTCCTACTGCACGTGAGCACGCTAATGAACCTCTAATGTTTCTGGATGTCCCACAACTCATTTTTACTGTTTCCTTATTAACTTCAACTTTAACAAGCATTTAAATTACTGCTAATACATCTGTACCATCTATAAAATGCAAACCCATCAATGATGGTAAAAACCCAATCAACTATAACACATACCTGTAATGCATAAGATACTGAAAGTCCTACCAAGCCAGCATTCAGGCTGTTTTTACCAATCACAGCAAAAAGAGCAGCAAAAAGGACAATACAGTTCCCCACAAATTCAACTCGAATGCCCAGCCACCTGGTAAAAAGGCAGACATAAGCAGAGTGGTAAATGATTGCTTGGATCAGTTATGCAAACACAGGATTATCTAAGTAGAAACAAGAAGTCATATGCCTTTTTACCTGTTTGATACTATGCCAGGATAGTAACTCTTTTGATTTTCATCCACCTTCAGATCACTGATGTCTATGAAGGACTTCACCCTCCTATAGGCTCTGATGACACTGGCCCCTGATACTGTTTCTGAGAAGTGCGAGTAGATGGGAGATCTGCTCACAGACTCCAGACGCTTCAGCTGGCGGGAGGTAGCTACGTAGAATCGCTGCCATTTTTTGGAGAAAATTGAAGGGTATGTGAAATACTTTCTATTTAATTAACAGTGAAGAATTTTTTAAGTTAAGGATTTAAAGGAGACTGCTACTGATGCACTTCAACCCTCCAAAATATTCTCTATGATTAAGAAGAATTTCAAGAAAGTTATCTTTGCTTCATTCCACAACAGAGGATTGGGTAACTGCAATTTCTATAGACTGTAAGTTGAATTTATCTATGTCCCTTTAAATTTAGTTAATATAGCCTAACAAAATAAATCCATTTTAGGAGCATCATTTTCTAACAAAATGAAACATGAATTTGCACCTCCATTATCAGGTCTCTATTTATGGCCTATAAAATAAGCTTCATTTCTGCTCAGAAGTCAATAAAATTGATGCTTTCTATTTTCAACATTTTAACTCCTCACCACTTTAAAAACTTGTCAATATGTCAAACATATACACACTTCCATAGAGCTGCAGTGCACATCGATATATCTGTAGCAGTATGCGTATTGGTTATTACTTCAAAGCAAAGAAAGGTTATGACTATTTATTTCACGACCACATCTCACAGGATGTTTCTTTTTCTGAGAGAAGTAAATAATTTTTTGTTTACATAAACATGTAGTTACTTCAGATTTTTCAATTTTTCCCCAAATTCATGTTGTTTTTCCTAAAAAATCATGAACAATGGAATAAGAGTTATTGCAATGGTAGTCAGATATTTTTCCAGTTACCTGAACAAAGAAGTACAGAATTGCAAGTGGAACTATAACCACAGCGAAGAGCGGAGTACTTGCTATAATTACAATCATTGTCGATAAAGAGGTGAAGAACGTTCCAAGGAACATCAAGATGGTTGGTGGGATTACTTCATCGATCACATAGATGTCCTTTGAAAAGCGGTTGATGATTCGGCCAGTTGGAGTGATGTCGTAGAAGGACTGCGGGGTGTGAAATTTGTTCTCCAGCAGAGCAGCGTGGAGTGTCCGGGCTGCATTAATGCCTCCCACGGCCAGGGTGAAGGAGGAGATGAGTACTATGACGCCTAACAGGTGAAGAGGAAACATGTTAACTAGCAAACGTGATGTTCGCGATTTGCCGCTCTTTGACTCTCAGCAGTTTCTGTTGTGCTAGAAGCTTTTTTTCCTTTACTATATTCCCTGTCCACCCTTCTCTTACCATGCATGTTAGCACTGCAACATTGCAGTCACTGCTGCCTTACCATGCACGTTAGCACTGCAACATTGCAGTCACTGCTGCTTAAGGCACAGGAACATGTCCTGTAGGATTTCACCATGCTGTCCACCTAAGACAGATGCACAACCATCTTCCCTCTGCTTGCTGCAAGCCTCCATCAAGTCCTAATGCTACAACTTCACCCCAACCCTTCAGTCTCTTCTGCACCTAAGCCGCTTGCTGCAAGCCTCCATCAACTCCTAATGCTACAACTTCACCCAACCCTTCAGTCTCTTCTGCACCTAAGGTTTCATGTTTTCTCTCCAACTTACCTCTCTAAAGCTTCCATGTCACCTGTTCAACCCCTTCCAAGGGCTTCACAACAAAATAAAGTGTTGAGCTGAGCTCAGACTTTGCAGCTCCAGGTTATGTTACTTCCCTTGCTTAGGATAGGATTATGGGGGCAATTTTGGGCCACCAGCAACCGGTGCTGTGGCTTTCCCACCTAGTTCCTCTTTACTAAACATTGAGTCATCCTGATTTTATCTGGTCTCACCTTGCAAGAGGCCCAAGGCAGCATAGACTCCGATTCGCATGGCTGTGTTGTGCTGAGTCCCATTTATCACCGGCTCGTTGGTCCAGTCGCTGAGCCACACGTTGGCCCCAATGGCAGCAGCATTTTGACAGCAATATAGGAAACATATCACTAAAGAAATGACAGGGCCGACAGCCTTCAGGTATTGCCAGAACACTGTTAGCTTTACCTGCAAAATCACACACCAAAGCTGGTTGGTACAACTGACACAATCAGGAGTTTAGACAGAAGAAGAGAAAAGAATTCTTCATCAGAGGAACTGCTAAGTTCAAAACTGCCCAAACTCTAACATACCACAGAGAACAGTTCATCTGCCTGAGCTCCACCTCAGGGTGATTACTTTCAAAACAACTGAGAAACTTCTCTGAAATACTCTTTCCTCCATTTTGAGGAACTGTATTTTATTAGTTTTGTGGGGTTTTAGTTTTTAAGACTATGCTGGGGTAGGGGGAGGGGTGTGGCAAGAAAAGAGGCTGATCAAATAGCAGCGAAGGATGGGTAACAAGAACAGGAGCCAAGTTTTTCAGGCCAAAGAAGCAACTTGGCAGGCACACTGAGCTCAGGACTACTTTAAAGGAAACTATTTAAAGGACTGTTTAAGGAAAAGTGCTGAATATGCCCCCATTCAGGTGTCTTTACAGCAGCTTAAATGAGATACCAAATGCTAGGGCACCCCAATAGGAACATAAACAGATGATGCTTGTGGTAAAAAGTAAAGATGCTATCTCTAACGTAGTGCAAAAAGGCAGGGAAAGAAAGAGAGGCAGAGATTCAGGACAAAACTCTCAAAACAAAAAAGCATAAGAAGGATTAGTTAAAAGAACAAGTGTTGTTGATTAGGGACTTTGAAAGCTAAAATAATCCATAGAAACAGTTAATGACATGTCTGTGCCATGGACCATGTACATCAGACTAAACAGGACACACTGAGCCTTCTAAAGTAGAGGGAAGGGCCTTTCTTTAACAGAACCTCCCTGCTCCTATTCCATCTGCTGCTTCTTTCTGTCCGTTTATTTTTTTATTCCCATCTTCTCTTTATTTTCCTTCTCTTTTTTCCTGTTCCCATTTCACTCCCTGTCCCTGCTCAGGAATAGTACAGCCCCTTTTGTACCTATAAGCACAAAAAGCTCTCCAAGATGGGGTGGCAGGTATCATTTAGGCAGAACAGATCTGCTGGCACACAGCGGGCAGCTGGCTCCTGTAACCCACTGCTGCAGTTCATCAAACAGCCAGTGCTGCAGCTGGACTCAGCAGCAGCCAAACAGTTTAAAAACCAACACTGCTGAAAGCTCTGGGATGCGAAGGCAGGGCTGACAGAGCACAGTGCTACATGGTATCAGATGACTGTGGCAGGAGCTGGAAGGGATTTTTTTTTTTTTTTTTCTTTTTTCCCCTAAGTCCATAGCCCTTGCCAGGTACAGAAATCTCTGCCAAAGTCCAAAATTTGAATGATCAGTGGCCACCAGATTAATGCGTAAAGCCTGCAGTCATGATTTATACAACACATTTAACAGAACTAGATCAAATTTAAAAATAAAAATTATTTTTTCAAACAGCCAAAAAAATGTAGAAAAAGGGTGGGGGGGAAATCAAACCATACCGTTCCCATTTCAGTTGTTTCAGCCTGAATAAGTTTCTCGTTAGGATTTTTTC
Source organism: Cariama cristata (assembly GCF_000690535.1). Taxonomy (NCBI): domain Eukaryota; kingdom Metazoa; phylum Chordata; class Aves; order Cariamiformes; family Cariamidae; genus Cariama; species Cariama cristata. Next base: position 20,116 of record NW_009592858.1, read on the forward strand.
TTGGCAGAGGAGGCTCTGCTGGCTTCTTTTCACAGACTCTTCGCTTCGTTGACATTTTGTTGGGACATTCTCCTCCTTCAGAAGATATTACACTAAGTTGCCTAGTTAAAACAAAAAGGAGAAAAAGGGCATATTGTGGCAGTGCTAAGGCAAGACTGGGTTGCAGCAGATTGGACTTATTCCCAGCTCTTCTGCTGAGTTCCCATGCCAGCCTCACTCACAGTTATGGGTGCCTGCGCCACCCCTCTGAATGTTCACTGATATTCAGTGATCCCAGAAATATAGTACTTAACAAAGGCTGTGGCAGGGACTGGGCTCTTTGGTAAAGGCCTTTAGAGGCTTCACGGCAAGACAGACATTTCAAAGCTAACCTCTGAGCTTCTCTGTTTTCACACCAACAGTAGCTGGACAGCATCTGTGGGTATGGTTATGAAAACGTTTAAAGATTTCCAAGATTCCCAATGGAAAGGCACAATTCAAAGGCTTTATTTATCATACAACTGGTAGCAGTTTAGTGTTGTGTGGGTAAATACATACAGTGGTGTTACTGAGAACCAGAGAGTTGCTTTGAGAAATTGGTTCAGTTTGGATTAAAAAGAGGATTGCAGGAATAAATGTTTGATCTCCTCTGCATGTTATTTCACATTTATTTTCAAAAGGCCACTAAACCAATTCATTTATAAGAGGAAACTAAGGAAACTAAAGCCCAGACTGAGAATCAGTAGGTCACTAAGATCTTTCAGATGTGTTTCACCTTGGACACAGACTATAAACACATGAACCTCATGTTTACCTAAGAAACTGCTTGCGGACTTCGTTTGTCACTGGTTCGTTATCTGCCAGATCGGTGTGGATGCTCAGAGTGTCTTCAGCTAGCAGGACTTCTTCCTCCTCCAGCACTGCAAGACAAGATCACACCTCAGATTTTCTGCTGAATAAAGCAGAAAGCTCAGAAAGAGGTGGCTATACAAAGCAAGGGTCATGAAAAACAATACCACAACAGGAAAAATCATAGTGCATAAACTCCCCCACAGTTTTGCTTACATCCCTTCTGTGCATCATTTCTCCTCATTAAATTGCAAATATCTTGTAAGGCAGATTGGCTGCCAAATGCATTTACATTACATTCCTTTAGTGCATCAGAAATGTTAACCAATAGTGTTATAGCTAAATTCACTTATAGGGCATGCTCTAGGCATGATCTAGGGATGGGGAAGTCATGTCAGGAACTACTGCTGGCATCTGCTGTTGCTAGAAGATGTCACGCATGTTCCTCCCTGCCTGTCTGGAGAGAAGCAGTGCTGCAATCAAAGAGCGTGCGAACACTGTCACACAGAGGAAACATTTACCAAAAATGCTTTAATCTTGTATCATTTTATCAGAATCAAACCAAGCTGAAAAGTAACCCAAGATTCAAATGTCACTTGAACTTTGCTATATGACAAAAAGAACAATATATAAGCACAGAAAAAATACCAAACTCTGAGTAGCCCCTTTGATAGCAGGCCCAGTTTGTTCTTGGCTATTCCATTTTCCTGCTGAGCTTGACCTTGCTAATTGCAAAATAAATTCCTAACTTTAAAATAATTTCTAACACAAGAATTTCTTTTTTCTAGGACAAAGCACATGAAATTTTGAAAGAAATTTGTGAAAACATTTATCAATAATACAGACCTGACCATAGACAATAACTTTCATGGCAGTGCAGAAAGGCAAATGCCAGGTTGTCATGAAGAAGCAAGGGACACTTATATAGAGAAAATATCTGTAATCTGGTTGACAGAAAAAGACATGTTTTAAGAAAAAGCAACACTGTACTTGTTGGTTCATCCTCTTCAATGTCTTCATCAAGTGCATAATTTCGCAGGAATTCTGCAAATGCCTTGTTTTGTTTCAGAAGGTCTTGGTAAGATCCCATTTCAGAGATTTTGCCATCTACCAGGACAACTACATGGTCTACCTGAGGCAGGAAGCTGATGCCATGGGTCACCAGAATTCGGGTCTAGATAGGGAAAAAGAGAAAAAACCCACATCTCTCAGTTGTCACTGTGGGGACTAACACTACTCAGAAAGCCAAATACTATCACATTTTTGGGACAGGGAGTGAGTTTTTTGTCAAGGTGAAATGCCAGGGGAAATACACTGTCCTCGTTAGCCAAATTAGCTTGGAAATACGTACATGAATGCATTATGCTGCTCATTGCGTGCTGATATAACCACAGAGGGAAGTAAACCAACTGAAAACTCCTTTCCCTTTGCTGATTTTCTTTGCAGCCCTTCCCTTTTGAGCTCTGAGACAGTATGAGAAGATCACAACAGGAGTAGAAGGGGAAGCAAAGAGATTGCAATTTGGTTGCATACTGCCAAAGATCTCTGTAAAATCAGTAAGCTGTTACAACTTCCTCACTGCACTGCCTCCAAGTAACAACAAGCAATACTAAGCTGACAACCTTAACAAGTTTCTGCAAATGCCTTGTTTTCAGAGATCTCTCAGCAGGGATTTTAAAAGACAGACCAGGTTTCTGCCTCTACATGTTCTGACTAGATCACATCACTTCTGGGCATGCCTAAATAGCAGTTCACCAGAGCCTGTGCTATGGAGAAAAGGTGTTCACATTGCCAAGTAAACACAAAAATTCAGGAATGATTCAGCACTTGAGCCTCGGTGGTGAAATAGCTTTCTTGTAACCCATCAGTGTCTCTGAGTTTGTGCGCATTTTTAAGAGCCAGCTTACTTTTCCTTTAAGTACCCCATCTGGACCAATGACTTTGTCAAAGATGTGCTTTGCAACATGCGAGTCCACGGCAGAAAGAGGATCATCTAATAGGTAAATGTCAGAGTTGCTATACACCGCACGAGCGAGGCTCACTCGCTGCCTCTGGCCGCCTGAGAGGTTGATGCCCTGAAGGGAGAGAGGAGAGAACAAAACATGTCACACAACAACAGCTATGACTTTTCATGGCTTTCACTCAGTCAAACACTCGGATGCTAAACTGAAATATGAGACGCTGAAGAGAATAACCCACTCAGAGCTAGAGACAGGAACAGAACGCCTCTAAATCTGTTTGTTCACTGCCAAACTTCCACTCACCCAGCAATGTGGAGATGGAATAAGCCTCTTGCTTAGTAAGCTCCTAAAGGAAGCTGTTAAAACTCAAAACTATAAAAAGGAAGACCGTCAACCAGGATGTAAAATGCAAACACTCAAAGCAGGGCTGTGGCACCTGGAACATCTTCGACATCTCTCATCTTACATACAAATCCACATATCCACCCTATTTCATGAAATCTATCTCAAATTTAGTGGCCTATAGAAAAAAAAAATCTTTGTTGGTAATCACAGATGTAAAAGTTTCTCATTAAAATGAGGTGTTAAGGGATGATCATATCACTTTTTCACTTGAAGCACACCGTATGTTCCCTCCTTTTTTATCCCTACAGGAAAAGGAAGAACGTCATATATTCTGGACAGATGCACCTTTACAACTGGACAACATATAGAGGATGCTCTGATCTTCCAGGGCTAGATGTGCAATTATGCATCACAGTACAAACACTCGTTTAAAGTTAGCAAAAAGCTTAAGTCCAACTGCCTTCCACAGAACTGCCCCACATGTTTCAGTGTTGATTATAGCAGGGATGCGGTTGTAAAGATCAAACCAAACCAAGTACTGACTTTACAGCATTGTCTCTTTAGCTAGAGCAGGAATCACCAAGCAGGTCTGACTTGGGGGAAAAAAAAAAAAATAAATTACTTTCTCTCCTATCTCAGTCTGATCTCCTCCTGGCAGCACTTCCAGGTCAGTTTTTAAAGCACAGGCCTCCAGGACATTTTGGTATTTCTGTTCGTTAGAAGCTTGGCCAAACAAAATGTTATCTTTCAGCGTGGCATTCTGGATCCAGGCTTGTTGAGGCACATAAGCAACAGAACCCTAGAATAAGGAGGGAGAAAAGAAACCTGAGATTTGTAACAAGCAGCAATTCATGCTTACAACTCTGATTAAGATCTGCAGCACATATATCTATAGCTCCTGTTTGATACACACTCACATTATACATATATGTGTGCTAATTGCTAATGTATAGTTGATAGAATCAGGAAAGTCATTTCATATAAAACACAGCTGAACAGATGTGGGAAAAACCCAAATAAACACGCAGATAAGATGCCATAGGTGCAAACAGAATTCGCTCTCCAGCCTGATGCGTGTTATAAGCAATGACAGGCATAAGAAGCACATTTCCATACCATCATTAAACAGCATGGTAAACAATACCAACCTTCACAGCCACTTCTCCTTCCAGCTTTTCCATTTCACCCAAGAGAGCAGACACCAGAGAAGACTTCCCACAGCCAACATGGCCAACAACAGCAACCAAAGCACCACTGGGGACCAACAGATTTATACTGTGGAGGAAACAGGCTAGAAATTAATTAACATCAGTTTACTAAAGACATTATGGGTATTTAAACTAGGGCTGAAATACACAGTGACAAATCAGCCTGACTGGACATAGTAAGCATAGCGTGGTCACTGGTCTTCTCCTCCCTTTCTTGTGTACAATCAACTGTAAGCAGAACTGTAGGAGTAAATGGAAACCCAGCATTAATTTATCTCGTTGGTTGTTAAAGTAGTAGGATTGGTAGCAAACCTTCTAAGACACTTTGCTGTGTCATACGAGTCCATCAGCAAGTCCAACTGGGTTAATAAGCGTTTTGAAAGCAGACAATCTTCCAGAAGTCTTTTGCTTTTCGATTTTAAAATCAAGGGCAATTGTACAAAAGCAGTGAGTGAATACATCCCATCTAAGAATGTTCAAACCACTTTAGTACTGTATTTCCAGTACTAGTAAATAGGGCTCACAATGACACAAGAAAAACAAAACTTTCCCAACTAAAACCCTTTACTGTTTTCTCCACCATGCTCTTAAAGGTACCGATTTAGGTCCTGGTTTTGAAGGTGAACTGATATGGAAATGACAGATGGACACAGTCTCTTTGCCATCAAAAATGCCTTTCACTAATGAAATCAAGCCAAACTTCTGATTGTATAGATCCTGATGCAGAACTAGGGCTCCAGTTCTCATGCAGATTCTTACCAAGCAGGTAGTTGACGTTTTGAACACTGCAAGAGGGTTTTTTTTTTGGTTGGGTTTTTGTTTTGTTTTGTTTTTTAAAAGAAACATTCAGAGCAGGAAAACTCAAAAGCACTACATTTTTCATTATTCTTTCCCTGTAGCTGAGTTTTACCTTACTGCTATTTTAGGAAGTCACCAGGTAATTTTTAGGTCCAGGTGGCTAGCAATTTGCTCTGGAAATGCATGGTTCTTTCTGAAACAAACCCCAGAAAACTGAAGTCAACCTGGCTGCAGATTTTGATTGTCTGAACCAAACTGGCTCCTCTGAACTCTAAGCCTCTGGCTTGCAGGTTATCCAGGTAGCATAATACAGCATAATACATATACCAGGTTAACCTGGTAGCATAATACACTCAGCACAGCAGCACAAGCTCCTTGGACTGAGAATTCTAAGAATCTACCAGGTTTCTGTGATTTTGATCTGACAACAAAGCATAACATGAGGAAGTATATGCTTCCAGGCAAATTTTGTTTGTATTCAATCCAATAGGCAAATGAGCAAAACATGCAGACTCATAGTCTGGGAATGGTCCATCTACAGCCACAGAGGTGAGCCTGCCACCAGACTCTTAAAAAGAACAGACCACTGTTGGCACACCCAAGTCCAAATCCAGACACCTCAACTGTCCTCACAATCCATCAGATCAATTTGATTTGTCCAACGCTTCAGTTAAAACAATGTCTATTTAAGAAATGTATGTAGCTTTTCTGTCCTTTAATAAGTAACTATTTTATTCTAGTTGCTGAGGAGTTCAAGCCTTACAGCACTGTTCTGTAAAGTCTAAACACCATGAGGCATGAGGATTAGCTCGATGTTTTAAAGGCAGAAGAGATGCACATATGTGATGTGTGGAAACAACCTTTTCTAGAAGTGAGCCTGCAGATATTACTAGACACCTTTCAAACAGACCTCCCAGAAGCCAGAAACCAGGAAGGAGGTAGATGCTGTACTGCAATTGCATAAAGAAATCTTACTCTTTTAAAGACGGCTTAAGTTCCTTTCCCCAGCTGAATGTCGCATTTGTCACACTGATGGCATTGCCTGAATGACAAAAACACAACAATAGAGAAGGCAGGAAATGTATTACACAGAATAGTATGGCTGAGAGACTGGCTGGCAGAGGAATCTTTATTTATGGGTGTTTCGCGTACACTGCAGTTCCCTTTTCTACTGGCATGGGAAGCACAGTGGGTCACAAGACATGCTTGTTCAGAGTGAAAATAACTGATCGCAGCTTAAGCTATAGACTGTGAGCTTACAGACCTATGGAGCTGGAAAGCTGTCCTGCTTCATCCTGTCCCAGCGAGGCTGGTCGCAAACTTAGCTGCTCAGAATCCCCATGCAACTGTTAGCACAACTTTACTTAAGAAACCACTTCCAAGTCAGTAGATCACCGCATGCTGTTGACTTTGATGTATCAGATTAAATTTCCCTCTGCACAGCTTTTTGCTCACCACACTAACAAGTTACAGATCTGCAGGCTTGCTTTACCTCCTGGTGGGGTGGTATATAACAGTAATTGCATGACAGCCACACAGCCATCCCTCCTCCTCCTCCTCAGTCTACGGCATCACACACAAGAGAAGTTTCAAACCACTATCACCAAAGTGCATTGCACAAGAAAACACATTTTTTTGAGACCACCTGGTTTGCTCATTTGTTTTGGGATACTGTTTCCAACAGAAGAAATCAAAACTGTTTGCAATGTTCCTGAGCATTTGTGCAGCGCGGAAGGTCTGAGCAGGTCTTGCTGTCCCTAGTCAGTGGATGCACTTCATTATTCAGTGCTGTTAGCATCCAGTACATTGCAGACGCAAACTCAGGCCCAGTAACTCAGCTCAGAGCTCAAAAATATAGCCAGAAACTTTTCTAATTTTCACATAGCTTGAACAACAAACACATACTTTTCAAAGCAGTAGCTTCTTTTTTTAAAAAACAAGATTATTATTGTTATTTTCTTTTTGTTTTTTTTTTCATAACTCAACCAGTCCAGAACAAATACAAGATGTTTGCTGTATTAGCATAGTTTAGAAAAATACTGATGTCTTTACCTGGTGCAATCACTGTTGTTTCCACACAATTTGGATCAAGTTCATCATGACTCAGGAACTGCTGAATTCTCTTTAGGGAAACGCTTGTCTAAGAAAAGAGGGCTACATTATTTTATCATTCTTTTAATTGGGACTTAATGCTCTTACTACTGAAAAAGAAAGCATGCAGAATGGCTTAAGCTGTCACCCCAGCTTCCTGAACAGTGACTCATTCCTTCCCTGCAATCAGTCTTATGCTGAAATTCAAGCTTTTAACTGTGAAATTTCTCAGACCAAGCTGAGTTCACCTGAGTGAAGCAAAATTCACACAGACAAGCTTACTCAGAAGATGTCAGGCTTTCCAATACAGGGCAGCAGTACGGAAAGACTATTAGAAAGAAAACCAGCTAACAGGCAGATGCAAGGGATCTCTGCATTCCAGAAATCAGGGACATCTGGGATTCTTTTTGTTCAGATTGTTCAAAACAACGTATGCACCAGATCCTCCTTACCTGCGCGATGTTGCTAATGACTTGTGGAAGCATACTGAGGGGAAACTTTAAGATATTAAACAAGGAGAGGGAAACAAAAGCCTTTTCTGCATCCAGGATATTATTTTCATCCACCGAGACATATACAGCAAATGTTGTCAATGCTACCTGAAAGCCAGAAAGCAAGTTTACTGTGACACATACGTAATATTTTGACATTTTAACAAGAAGTCAAGCCTGATAGGCATCTTTGAAATAAAAGTATCAATGACAAAATTGGGCCTGCTCCTGACCTTTTCAACACACTTTAAGAATGACAAGTCAAGTTGATACAAGAAGAGGTTCCCAGAATAAAACAACTTTCAGATTACTAATGGCTACATTTACTTGAACTAGGAGATTTAAGAGGTGAACTACAGAACTCAGATAAATAAAAACATGAAGCAGTTATCTGGCTGTGGTTTGGCTGCATTTCCAACTCCACCCAACCAAATTTTCCCATTGTAAACTCCAGGCTAAGCAAACAAGACTTACTGATCAATAGGAGAGGGAGTAAAATCCAAGTTATTTGCTGGATCGCTGTACGACAGGGACCATCCACTGTGGAGGGACCATCCTATGCAGTAAACTAACGGTGAGCAGGAACGGGAATGTGTATTTAAGGACGTGCATTAACTTAAGGAAACATGAAAGAGGCAGGATCTTGAGGCCATTAAGAATATTTCTGCAGGGTTGGGCCTTTGATCTCGAGAGTAGTTGGCTAGGAGTATTTTTGACAAAGCACTCATCTGAATGTTTCTATTCACCAAAACCAAAACCCTTGCTGCAAAAGGGATCACAGTGCGATGAAGTGGAAAATAGAGGGAAACAGAAAGTTGAGGAAAAGGCATTTCAGAATTGGCAATGTATCATTTGGGTTTTATTTTTTACATTAAATCAATCTTTTTTTTAAGTTGTAGAATAATTTAACAACTCCCTCTCCCACTAGAACAAGCATAGCACTGTAACACGAAAGGTAGGAATCAGAGCTTAAGACAGATGTTGTCCTGACTGACTCAATTAAAATTTTTTTTGCTATTCACAAATATCTCTGAGGTTTCAAATTCTAGTTTCAATTTGTTATGGGAAGTACTTTGAAGTGGTTGGAAATTCTCCTGAGAAAGCAATTCCCAGCTTCCACTGGCAGGCTTTATCAAGAAATAACTTTAATACCGATTAACAAAAAGGCTCTAGAGAACAGAGAACTTTGCTTCAAAGCATGTGAGTAATTTTTTTTAAAAAGTATTTACATTTTATTCCTATGTATATCTAGCAAACAGAAAGCCTCACACTTATCCTTCAAGGATATACTTGTACAGCTTAGAAAGTCATGCAAATTCAATTTACCAGGAATGGTGCGCTGATCCATGCAAAGGTGGACAAAGAATTGAGATAGGCAGACTTTTTTAAAACTTGCAGCTCATTCTTTCGTATCTCCAACACTTTTTCTGAAAATGATGGTTCCCAAGCATACAGCTTCAGTACTTTCATGCCACCCAGAATCTCATTCATTAATTTAATGCGTGAGTCTTTATATCGCATTTGTTCCACCTAGGTTATTAGTAAACACAGGAGACAGAGTGTCACAGGAATGACTAGAAGAGAGCTTTCAAAATGTTGTCTCACAGCTGTGCTGGTCCTTGGGCTATTTCTAAACAGGATGCAAAAGGTAATTAAAGAAAGCCAGACTGTTATCAATAACCTTACTGTGCAAGTCTATAAATCCAAAGAAAGCAGAAATCAAAGAAAATGGCTGAAAAGCAGAGTATAAAAACTTTCCACTCATCTTCACTGTTAGGGGTTACATTTTCAAAACCACCTTAAGGAACAATTCAGGCACTTCACAAAATACTAATCTACTTCTTCCCTTGATTTCTTCAGATTTTCTTCCTGATATGAATAGTTGTATTTCTTCGGGCATCCCTTGAAAATTGTGCTTGCTCCTAGTTTGTTGTCGGTTTTTTGTTGTTTTTTTTTCCTATACATTAGAATACAGTACTTCATTCAGTTACTTTAAAAAAAAAAAAAAAAAAATCCCTGCTCAGCTGTATAGACAAAATGAAAAACTGTGTTCACACTCACATGCACACCAAGTTATGCGGCTCTGGGCATCTTATAATGGGCAAGGGAGAAAAGGAATGTTAATACTAACATGTCAGCATCCAAGAGATTTAATGGGAAGTCTGGATGTCTCTTTAAGGCACGTAATAGTAACACTGTTACTGAGGCTGGGCTTAAATGTCATAAATTATAATCGTTTTCCGACTCTTACTTTTTTAACATCAACAGCTTGATTTTTTTTTAAATCTGCCAAACAGCCACCGATAGGTTGCACAGCACAAGCCACTTATTAGATTTTTCTAGCACAAAGCCAGAGGGCACTATTATATTGATTTTTTCAGCCTTCTATGACTATAGATGACTAAGACTACAAAGAAAGTAATAGAATAGTAATACGAAGAAAGGATCCTTTTACCTTAAGACAGTAATTCAAATTCAGCCCAGCTCAGTAGCAGTGAAAGTCAACATTGGCTATTAGCATAAAAAACAAGTTGCCAGTTTTCAGTTCCCATCTCTGAAAACAGTCATTCACAGCTCAAAGAACAGCATTTGTTTGCCCTTTCTCTAAACACTCCTAGAAGAAACTACCAGGTAAAGGGATATGGAGACAAAGAAACTTCTTGCTAATCCCAGAAGCTGCTCCAGCACTACGAAGACCGAGCCACTGACTCAATGCCACACCCTTCCCTTAAACAGCAGTGAATCCACTATGGAAAAACTATCTGAAAGGATACAGTTATTAAATGTATCACTACAATCTTACTCACAAGTAAATTGGTGCAAATGGCAGCTTATTAACAGCCAAGACAACCACTGATGTCTTCATTTCTCATAGCACAGCTGCCAATTCAGATAATGTCACCTTCTCTGCTGGTACCTTACCTGGAATGCTCTGGTTTTCATTGCTATTGCAGAGTTAAATGGGATAAGTAAAACCATCACGGCAACTCCTGCCAGCACAGAAGGCCCTAAAGTCTTGAGTGAAAGAAAAAAGGTAAGTTGTTGTGGTACCCAAGTACTGCTGTTCCTATGGTGAGCATTAAAACAACAGTAGGTTATGGAAATAGAAATGAATGTTTAACGTAGGTAAGTTGAACTCCTCCCAGTGAAATGTTCTGATTCCACAGAGCAACTATGAGGAGGAGATAGAAAAATACAACAGCATCCACCTTGAATTATTATTATGCTAGTATTGGTGATAGCAGAGTACTTTGATTTACCTGTTAAGTGGGTCCCAGTGGGAGGGGAAAGTTTGAACTAATGCAAATACAGAGCTACTGAGCAAATGTAGAAAGGGAACAAATAAGCCACACAGAAGGAATTTTTCCATTGACTTCTCTCTGACCTAGGGAACTGTAATTACTGAATTAACCGAGTACAGTCAATGCGAGTAAAAGCATACAAACTGCTAGCTACCAGAGTTCAGCTTGCCAGCAGAGCAGTAACTCATAAAGCTGCTGCAACTTAATGGCTTTCAAGTCTAAATCAATATGTTTAAGTTGGTGCTACTGTTTTATGCAGTAAACCAGATTAATTGCATAGAAATATTTTAAGGATGAAAGCCAGTGCTCAAACTGAACCCGGAACAGACCGGAAACAACTTCACTGTAGCAAAGGAAAAGTTATGGTTATTCCAGGTGAGAGTTGTTTCATGTTGACTTGCACAAATCTTCTTTATATGGCATGATAAAATCTTTATACATGGCTTACATTTCCTATGTCCAGGGTTTTTTTGTTTGGTTTGATTTTTAAATCATTTCCCTCAAGCTCTCATTTGTATCAACTGCTGGGAATACTGTGATGAGTCCAAGACTGATCCTATCAAAGCATGGCAGAGACAGAGGCGACATAAAGGCTATCTTTTGCTTCAAATGCCTTATCTTGCCTATCAGCTGAAGAAAATAATTAAACAGACTAATTGATCATGTACACCAGTACAAGCTATTTCACTACAAGGCAGGACAACAAGTTTCTAAAAAAGCAGTGGTGGGTTCAGCTGAACAAAATAATTAAACAGACTAATGTACACCAGTACAAGCTATTTCACTACAAGGCAGGACAACAAGTTTCTAAAAAAGCAGTGGTGGGTCATATTAACAAAAAAATAATAAGCTTGCACATCATTTAGATGAATTCTGAAAAAAACGTGACAACGTCTGTACCTGCCAGAGGAAATACAAAGCTAGAAATATCTGGAGTGGTGCTGACCACAACATGTTCAGGAAAGTCACCAGGTCCATGAAACGCTGGGCATCCACTGACATCAAGTTGACAATTTCTCCAACAGTAGATGAGCGCTTCGCTGAGTTTGTGATGACTAAGGACTGAGAAATAACAGATTCAGTGGATTCACAATCTTGATATGTATGGAGAAACACAGAGAAGAAATCCTCAATTATAAGCAAAGCAAGACACTCCCCAAGAATGTGCTTTTCCAATAAGAAAAAAATAATTCACACCTACATCACTTCCTCATCTCCAAAGAACAAGACTTCATGAAATGGTTTGTTTGTGAGCACCTCTATCTCAAGTAGCACGTAGTATTCTGAAGAAATCCTAGTTGCATCTAATCAACTCGTAGCACAATCACGCTATTCTCATGGATCCCTTTTCCGAATATTTAAAGTGAACCGATATTGGCCTGTGATATGTCTGGTAACCTACCAGTACACTCACATTAAGCTGCTGATTGCTAGGAAATTCTGTAAAGTGTGATAGAGCTACTCCTAAAAACTCACCAAAAAAACCCCCAATCTTAGAGGCTATTCTTCTCCAATATGCCTGCTCTTCCTCGAGTATTTGAGAACTGAGGCCACTTGGTTGGCTATACACCGGTGTTCCATCCCATAAAATGCATTCAGTCTTACCTTTCGGTATATCATTCCAGTGATTCCAGTTCTCAGCCTCATCCCGGTAACAAAGCAGTACTGGAAATGCTGGTGAAGTATGAGTGTCTGCAGCACAGCACAGATAAACATCAAAGCCGCAATCAAAAATCCCCACCAGGCTGGGGCATCTTTGTTCTTAATGAAGCTGATTAATACACTGTTTTTCCAGAAGATTAGGGAAGGAAAGGAAAAAGAAACAAAAATAAAAAACATGCAGCAAGATTAATGGGACATAACACAGCTTCTCTCAACTATGGCATCCTGCCACATCCTCTCTTTAACCACAAAAAGTAAACAGCTCTCCAGGATGCAAGCTGAGTTACGATTTCAGTCAAACAACATTGCAAAGATCCAACAGCAAAACCTTAGGCTTTGCCAGTGAGAAAGTCCGTTTGCAAATGAGCCTGTAGAAAATGAAACATGATGAGAAACACTATGTTTCCCCTAAGACCAGCGTTTAAACACATGGCTCACTGTCTGAGCTCTGTTAGGCAGCCCCCCAGGGCAAGAGGTGAATGATAGGACACAGTAGGGCAGTGTAGTAACGCAGCCGAAACCAGCTTCTTACCCAAATCCTTTTCAAGCAGCCTGACTGTTCCTGCCTGGGGTGTTTTCCCACAAATAAAACCTAGATTAAAAGACATCCTCCTGGATGGATGCATAAAGATTTCTTCACTCCTACTTTTTTTTGGTAAAATAGTAGTACCATTAAACTGACTATATCATCTCTTATTAATACAACATTTCTTACTACACACAGCTGCTCTCCCTGTGAGACCTGCACACTGACATACAGCAAATGAGCAGAACAACATATGGCAATGTCCAGTGTTCTCAAAAATCACATTTGTGATTTCAGCCTACTGACCAGTGTATTGAATTGTCAAAATGTGGGAGGAGCAGAGATTTGACTCCATGGTTCAAATAGCCAGCAGGGGGAAAATTCACCTGGAAACTACAAATCAGGCCCCAAAGCCTTGCATTAGAAGCATAAGGTTGCTACATCTTTCTTCTTCTGGTCCAGAGAGATCTTCCTTCTGCACTGCACCAGGCATTCATGCTCTAAGTGGACAGCTTCAGGAAAACCTCTTCCTCATAGTACCAGCATGGGATTCAGCAGTCTTTTTAGAAACATAAAACTATCTTACGTGCAACCTGCCAGACAGCCATGGCGTTTTGATTTTTGTCTTACCACTAGCAGTCCATTTTCCAGGACTGCAGGAATTTAGACTTGAGAAGAAATTCCCCATCATATGCCTTGAGACATCACTGACAACATATCCAGGAATTCATGCAAATTTGAGAAATTCCCAGAACAGATTATACTTAATGTGTTCTCAGAAGGAAGCCAGCTGCCTCCTCTTCACTAGAGACTCTGGAAGAAGATAGACTGTAAGCTATTAAATGTCACCATACTGGGTCAAACCCTCTTTTCAGCAATTTCTGGGTATGTCACAAACCACCCGCAGAACAACATGATCTCAGAACACAGCTCTTATTTTAAGAGACACTTGTACAACAGGGCCCTCTCCTTTCCCCTTCTGCACATCCACCTGTGGCCTCCATCAAATGCCACTCCTCTCTCATGCATTAACAGGACTATGTGCTTTTCCATTGATTTGGACATTAAAAACGTAATTGTTTGATAGAAATGTTGGTATTTCTACTGTTACTTTCTTCTTACTTAATGATTATCTGGTGAAATTCCCACTTCAAAAATAATACTGACAGAGAAAAAAATGTGGGGATCATAAAAAAATCCCTTTATGGATCAGACTGAGCAACTGGTCCCCCTGGAGATGGGAGATACAGGTGTTCCTCATACGAGGAGAGTTTGAGGACATACCATTTTTGTCAAGATCTTTCTTTTTTTTTAATAGAACTATAATTTTCTTTCAGATGAAAATTTACTGCAACTGTTCCTCACACATTCTCATTTCTGTGCACAACTAAGAAAACATGAACCCATCTAAATGGTCCCAAATCTTTCCCAGATGACAGCAGCATGGCCAAGGCACCACATACTTGAGCATCACGCTTCATTTGTACATCAAGTCATGCTACAGCTGCAGCCGCCACCAATGCAGGTGGGTATCAGAGGTACAGAGACTACTAGATCCAGCAAGCAGTGCTTCTCTTTGATTTCACAAATAATCTTTTAGAAACAGGGAGAAATTGCTTTTCGCTGCTGCATGGAGCAACAGGTAATGTGTAATTCAAAGCTGTCTATTGGTGATGGGCGATTTACAAATCTTGCATTTCAGTGAAGCTTGCCCAATTTACAGCTTATTCCACAATAAAGAACTCCTGTCTTATGGCATTTCAGTGGGAAGGTGAGGGAGCATACACATGAAGCACTGTGAGGGAAATGTGCTATGCATTTCAAAAATAAATACTCCATGCCAAAGCCAAGCCTCCATAGGGATTGCACACAGAAACTACTCACACAGTAAACCAACCTTAACAGCTGAGGGTTGACGAAAGAAAGTAGGTCTTGTATCAGCTTGAAGAAGGAGCCAATCAAGAAGTATGGCCCAAAGGTCCTCAACAAAGCTTTGAGAAAGGAAGGCTTTCTATTGTGCTTTTTGTCTCTGATCAAAACTTCTGCTTCCTCTGGACCATCACCAACATGATTCAGCATATGGTTAGATTTCTTCATATACGTCACATCTTCTTTCCTAGAGGAATGAAACAAGCAAGTAGAGACAACTGACAATGAGAATCTCATGGCCCTATGGGTACAGCACTGCAGTAACATCCAAAAGTCTGCTCTGCTACTGATCAACAGCAAGACTTTCAAAAAGATCTAGATGTGCTCAGGGACAGGCCACTCTTGTGTAATGAGCCTTGCTTTCTTTTTTCTGCAGCACTTATCAGGTGTACTCTGTAGGCCGGAAAATCTATCACCCATGCGATGAGAATGTGGCCCAAAGGAGTAGGAGATGAAGGCTTGACTTCCTTTGGCAGAGGACAGAGTTGACCTCAAATCTCCAATTTCTTGTAAAGGAATCCTCTAACAGTTGCTATTTACATACCACAAAAGGCACTCTCACCTAGTCCTTCTGAGACTGTATTCGTTATTCAATTAGTAGCTGTACTAAGCCTTTAGCCTTATTTGATCACATAGCTGCTCTCACAGAAGTAGTCTGAATCCCTCCAGGGAGACAGGCATCGAATCACACGCCAAGCTAAGAAAGGAAGCAGGCACAGCCCTCTCAAAATACAGAGTTTTGCATTCCTGGAAACTTGAAAAAGTACAAGCCACAGCACCTCCAAAGCTGAGCCATCTCTGAGATCTGGGCCGCAGCTGTCCGACGTTCTTCCAGGACAGGAACTTTGGGTTTAGGTGCCTAAATTTACTCAGATGCCAATTTAAGCATTTAAAACCTGTTTGGCTGTACCCCTTACTTACTTTGTGCCCCTCTTTCTGCATCTGCAAAATAGGCCAACAAAGTGACCTCTTCTGCAAAGCTCTTTGAGACTGATGGATGAAAAATGAACCCAACAGGTCCGTGCTGCTCTCCAGGGCTCTAGGTGGGTTTTCTAGAAGCACCTCAGGGGTTTAGGTGCCTGACATCTGCTGCCTATCAATAAAGAGGGCGTGCTCTGGGAAATTAATTCTTCCATGAATTGCTCTCAAAGAGCAGCCTGGCAGCTTTTCTACCAGCAAATACTGAATTGCTCTGTTTCTCGGGCGGCTATGGGACCTAGAGAACAATTTCCTGAATGTCAGCCAGAAAGGTTAAGCGCCGGTAGAGCGGGGAGAAGGAAATTAGTCTGGGGCACATAAGCCTTATAAGAAGGGATAGATGGAAGAGACACCCTAGAAAGAGCGAAGACTTAAAAGAAGACATTTGAAAAATAACTTGTAAGTACTACTACACTGAGGTTGGATTTATGATTCTTCATAAAGAGTGTGCAGACTTTTTGGAGCTGGCTGGCTGCAGAGTCAATTAATTCCAACAGCCTGTGGGCGTTCAGAATGATCAGCGTGGCTAACAGTCCACAGATAGAAACTTGTTCACATCCTTTCAAACAAAGGTATATGCAAATCCCAATTTCTCTGCAATAAAGTTTGAGGGCAGGGAGAGAACCTAAACCACACAATTTTTCCCCCTCACCCCTAGACAAGAACAAACAGTGTTGTCTTTGTCCTTCCAGATCAAACCTGGAGAGTTTATGAGCAAAGCCTTATTTTTCTGGCAACCAGGCTGTTAAACTCATTGAAGGGTTTGAAGAAACAAGACTACTTGCCCCTGGCTTTGTGCTATTAAAAATGTTTATTACAGTGAGCTAACAGCAATGCAATAGTTCTCTCGCAGCAAAAAATCCCAAAGGGAGAAAACGCACTTCTAGTGTTTACTATGGGTAGCTAGGTGAGGTCAGGTTTTTAGCAGTGTGTGAGACTGCTCACACCCAGTTTTTTATCAAGGCAAAAAGCATGTGCCTGCTTTCCATTATTTATAGCATGGCAGATAATAGATGCTGATTATCTCATGGGAAAACACATAGCTTTCTCAATGGTAATGAGAAGGCCCTGCATCTTCAATTTGTCTTCATAAGCATAGTGTCTAAAATCAGAAGCTAACTAAAAATGAAGAAAAATGGACTCCAGCTCTCTTTTCTCCATCCAGCAGAGCTCTAACTTTCTCAGAAGCGACTGCACTTATCAGTAAAGTGAGCAAGTAGAGACTTCCACCATATGTGCAGAGAGCAAAAGCAAAGGAAAAGTACTCTTTGCATGCTTTATTATCTATAATAACAACTTAAATCCACACTGATCTCTCCTGTAACTGATTAGTAGCAAATGAATCAGTAGCAAATGAATTACTAGCGATTATTTAACAATAATTCACAAGACAGCTGTGAAGCAAAACGTAAAAAAGGTTTTGTAGGTTTAGGAACAATAGAAAAGTGATAATCATTACCATAAAATAAGTTTAAAGCTTTAGCTATGCCAGAGTTGCAATTGATTAAGTATTTTAAAATAAATCACTATGTACATTGTAAATATTTTCCAAGACACTTTCAACATGTGTACAAATTGACACAGCATTTTTTTAATGTCATAAAAGCTTGCTCAGAGCAGATTTAATCAGTTTTTTTTTTAAAAAAAGTATTTAAAATGGTTCCCAAGCAACTACCACTGATGTTATTTGACAGGAAGTAACTGAGAATACCTACTTATAATTGAAGAATAGGCAGAGCCACGCAGCTTTTAGAGTTATGTGAAACCAAGCAATCTGGAGTAGAGTGATTTGCTTTGTTTTAGCTCTTTTCCCCACCTTAGAATCATTAATATAGTTGCAACAAAATTTTACCTGAGCTAAATACAAGCTAGAATTTATGGTTAAATTCATTGCCAACTGGCCCCAGTTTGTATGAATAATTTCCAAAATGCAATGAATCCCATGACAAAACTCCAGGCACAGTTTCTAGATTCTTAGCAAAAGTTTTCCTGGACCCTAGGCACTTCTGCACAATGGCTGTGCTCTTACTATATAAAAGCCTGGGGGAGTAAGATTTATGTCTGTGCAAAAAGACCAGAACCTAGACGATGCATGTTATTCCACACCATAAAAATAGAGACATTAAGAAAACAAAAAAACCCCAAAGTAAAACCACAGCTCACATACACACAGAGCACTAGTGGACAAGCTGCTGGTGTTAGTGCTGGAACCCTTTCAAATTTTAGCTGCAAAGTAGAACTCTCCACATCATATTTAGCCTTGCCAAGAACCTTACAACTCTCTCCTCATATTATCACATAATAGGGTCTTTCCAATTTGGCACGGATATGCACAGAAGAGAACAGAGGAAAGCCTCCACATGGAGAAGAAATCTCCACAATGAAAGG
Source organism: Cariama cristata (assembly GCF_000690535.1). Lineage (NCBI taxonomy): Eukaryota > Metazoa > Chordata > Aves > Cariamiformes > Cariamidae > Cariama > Cariama cristata. The sequence goes on from NW_009592858.1 coordinate 38,623, forward strand.
AAATGGAAGTGCAGGACTCCTCCTTATTGACATTTTTCATTTGAAACACACTATTATCACATCTATTTGTTTGGAAACATTTTGGACACTAACCAGTGGGAGAAGGAAATACAGTTGCACAATAGATAATTTCTTAAGATTAGATTAGGACAGAACATGCAATAAAAAGGATATCCTCTCCAGTGTGGATGTAACTATATGCAAGTTCTGATCCTCATCCCACTTCCATCAGAGCCTATGAGAATTTTCCTGCTAACTTTCTAGGCAACAGGAGTAGGGTCTCAGCTCTTAAAGTGGGATATCTCTTCCCGTCCTGTGTGAATGTTTTGAGTTTCATATCTTTACTGCTAGGAACTGATGACTTGCTCAGTCCTAAGAGCCTTAAGGCTAAAAATAGTGTCAGGGCAAAAAACTCATGATGAGGATGATAAGGAAGTCCTTTTGGTTTATGGTGCGTAGCAGTTGTGCTCTAACATGCCCAGGAGGGATGCAATTATGAGGTTAGACATCTACCAGCACAGGGCTGAAAGCTGTTAATTTTCTACAATCCGACCAACTCAATCCCTTCTGCTTATGCATCTTCAGCCCTTCTCCACATAGTGAATGGTACTACCTGCCCATGTCGATTTTAAGCACCTAGTTAAGAAGTGTGTCAGTGGTACACAAGCCCCAGAGCGCTCCTGCTTGCCTCTGCCTGGACATATTAAAAATACGCAAATTTGACTCTTAATATGAATGAAGAACAGACAGGTTGAAGAGGTAGGTGACATTTTTAGTTAGTTCATTTTCAGGGATAAGCAGCTTATTAATGTTGAAACTACTCAGATCAATCTCTGTTTGCAGACTTGTTTGTATACTTACCGTTTGCACTCTGCTTTTTCTTTGTCCCACTCTTTACCTAGATGTTGCACAATGAATTTTGAAGTATCATCTTCATTCAGTGACCACAAATCTTTATCTTCGAGGGGTCTTTTGTATCCAAGAATTGCCATGCTGTACATATGGAGAAAACCAGTCCAATTCAGTTTGGCTAACAGTACTTAAAGCATTGCTAGTAACTCTGGGACTATTAAGCTAACAAAACCAAGAAGATACATCTCCACAGAAAGGGTGATAATTATACCTCCATCTCCCTTTGTTCCTTATATTGATGCTTGCAATTAAGGAAAGCCCATTACATAGTTTTGATTACATGTATTTTATTGAAAATATCACTTCAGGAAAAAAGGACAGTAAAAACCAACTACCAGAAGCATTTGAATGAAACTGTGGTGTTAAATGAAAACAGTGAAGCTTTAGAAGTGAAAATAACTAAGTCTATCTGCAATAACTGTCAGAGGTGAACAAAATGCAAAAGTGAAGCTCACGTAAGTTAAAGGAAAATCAGATTTCTCTGAAAACTACAGTTCCTCAACTCTAAGAGGAATTTTGTCAAGGGATACAAACATCTAGTTGCCAAGAATCTCAATGGGGCAGCCGAACATTCAAAACTCTGGAAGTTTAGAAAGATCTCACTCACTCAAAAGAACTTTATAGGGCTGTTGCCAGGACAATAATGTTACATGGATGGAAGAATGAAGATCTCAACACCCTCAACCACTATGGAAAAAACCGGGTCTTAACATGACCTTTGACAGTTGTTTCACTTCTTTAGCATGGAGTAGTAGTAAGCCCAATCTCAAATTTGCATCTTTAATACACATGCCTTTTGACAGCAGTATCAGTTGATGGTAATCATTTGTATATATAACTCAGTTTACTTTCCATCTTGCACAGAAAATGTCCTTATCAAAAAGCATTCACTCATGAACCTCAACAGGAAACAAAATGCATCCTCAGGTGGGTTAAAGGTTGGCACAGTTAATCTTGTGGAATGCAGTCTTACATCTTGGTTTAGGTCATACTCCAGCATGTGGTAAGCCATATACCCTGGTAGTCACGCCACATTTGTTGCCACTACTCTTCAGAGAAGAGGTTTGGGCAGTATGAGCACTCTGAAAGCTGTTTCTAAAAAGGCAAATGCTAGAAGTGCTGACACCACTGTGGATGAAAGAGCTTCCAACATCAACTACTTACAGAGGAAAAATCTTCATATTGCTAATTCTGTACAACACGTATCACAAGTAGAGTTTGGGGCTGTCAGCTGTTCAACAGCTTGAAAAGAGAAGCTCACCTTGTAAACCACCAAAATGTCAATCTTGACAGGAAGCCTGATGTTAACTCTGGACATGGATTCTATAATAAATTTACGGGGGAAAAAACCCAAAATAAATAAAGCAAGACATTTACCATTACTTTAAGAAGATGACAGTCTACTTTGATCAGTTTCAGTACATTATATGTATGTACCTATGTCCTAACGAGACATAAAATTGATTTCTTTCATTTCCCATGTCATGCAGAACTCTTTTTATCTTTAAAAATTGCTTCATACACTGCCTTTAAATCACACTTATAAATGTCATTCTATAGTTTCTGAAACGTCCATTTTAAGAAATGAACTCAACTTCTCTCTCAGCTTGGTTCAAACATAAATACAATTATAGAGACCATTTTATGAATTAGAGAAGAAATTTAACCACTAATATCTTCTGTAATGAATGTTTTTCCATATCCATTCTCAACACATATAGAACTCATTTATTAGAGTTATAGACTTTAGCTAACTCTAAATGAACGTTAAGCAAGGAGACCACCATCTCCACAAAAACCACTCTTGAAATAATATTACACTTCAATGTTCATAAACGTAATTTAAACTGCTGTGAAGCAGCAAGTAGGAGAGCTGCTTTCACTACATAGCTTCCAGTCATTACTGATGGCACATGTAATGGAAAAAGGCTTCAAACCCCACTATTAGTCTCCACACTCAGTGTTTTGTAAGGGTATCACTAACTACCGCAATCTCAATGACAATCCAAAACTGTTTTCAATGACAAGTATTCTCAGTGGAGCTCTGAAAATGTGATATAGTCTGTAAAATGCAAATAAAGCAAAGTAAAAATACTTACAGGATCTGTATTAACAGGGGAAAAAAATGGAGGCTTGTCTTTAAAACATGAAAGGATCAACTCAATGATTATCAAAGCAAAGTAGATGTAAAATGTGGTAAACCTGAACCTTTCATTTACATGGCCCTAGAAAGAAAAAGAAACATAGTAAATGATTGTTTTTATTGTACTTCCCAACCCCTCCCAACACACACACACACACACACACACACTCTCGCAGGAATTTCACAGCTTCTTTTGGCAAGTCCTTTCTTCCTCTACAGCTGAATACTGCAAAGTAGTTGCTAGCAGGAATTATCTTACTATGCACGTACTCTGTAAAGTGCCTAAGAACATGCTTATTTCCAAGCTTTTCATTAAATTATGTCAAGTTCAAAGTGCTCATACATCTTAACTGCATGCAGACACTCTCGAATCAAGGCTACATGACATCCTCTTAAATTACCTCCAGGGGTTCTTGCAAGATCATGTCTTAAGCATAGGAATTGTCAACCCAGATCAGAGAACAGCCATTTACTTTAGTATCTTGTCACTGACAAGCAATCAGTGTTAAATACTTTCAGAAGAAGCTGCAAAAAACCACTGCATTGCATAATAACAGTTCCATCTGCTCTAGAGATAGTTCCTTCCCCACCATATGAGCCTGCAGTTGACTTAAAACTTCTTGCTGTGATGGTATGTCCCTTATACAGCTCTTTCATACCCTAATGTAGTTGTGAATGCTCTCATTGTTCACGTAAAATGTTTAAATCTTAAGTGCAAGAGAAAGAGTATTTGGTCCTCAGCAGTTGCAAGAACAGGAGAAACATAACCCGTACCCGTTTTAAGGATCTGCAGCCATAATGTTAGGTTGATTAAGGGTTCAAATATTGATAGTCCAGTATTTGTACTTATTCACCACTATTACAGGTTTAAAATTGTCTCACCAGGATTGCAGCTATTTTCTGAAGTTCTGCACAGACTGTCATTTAAGGTTTAATTCAATCTCTGCTGGAATATTTACAACAGCCTGGTGTAGCAAAATCCTTGCTAAAAGGATAATGCTGCTCATAGTTACAAAAAAGTAAGGGTAAAAAAAAGAAATCATCGAACAGAATCAACACTGATTTCACTGAGGAGAAGCAATCACCTTAAGGTTTTTCAAATACTCTTTTTCACTCCCAGCCTTTGATGATCTAATCACTGAAGCAATCTGCTTTGCCCTACTTAGTGAAATTTGGTTCTGTGAAAAACACAACTTTCTTATTGTGGGAGAACCTGCTATGTTTTCAAACAGGAATCATAACAGTCCAGGTTTCTTTCCTCTCCCTCCAACTTTCTGTTCTCTATTTACAGACACAGTTGGAGTCAAAATGCTGTCCTCAGCACATCAGGGACTGACAAAGAAAGCCTATGGAGCTGTATAATGTGGTCAAGCTGCCTAAGCAAAAAAGGAACATTACATATTAAAATGCATCACCTCCGATTACTACCCATCCCTGTTTAAGCATGGCAGGAAAAGAGGAGGAGGAAAAGAGGAGGAGGAGGAGGAGCCTCTTCTAATAGCTATATAGTGTTGGTACAGCTCTTACATGTCTATCAAGTTTCCAGTATAGCCTTGGGCTAAGCAAAATCTGCTTTTTGACATTGCAGGAGAAATCCCAGTTCCCTTCAAGTCACACAAGTCTGAGTCAAGGCAATGGAACCAAAGGAGGAGCCTCTTCTAATAGCTATATAGTGTTGGTACAGCTCTTACATGTCTATCAAGTTTCCAGTATAGCCTTGGGCTAAGCAAAATCTGCTTTTTGACATTGCAGGAGAAATCCCAGTTCCCTTCAAGTCACACAAGTCTGAGTCAAGGCAATGGAACCAAACTTCTCTTTCTCTGGCAAAAGCTGGGCTCAGATCTGACTCCAAAGTGGGTGATTCATTCCTTTCAGAGATATGTTAATGCTACATTTCCTGTTCTCCAAGTGCTAACAAGGATGACATGTTACCTGTGCAGCTGTAGTCATGATCTTAGACCGGAAAGGCCCCACGGCACAGAGCACAGACAAAAACCAGAAGATAATGAGCACTCCAGAGGACTGAACTCCTCTCAGCCTTTCGTATTGAATAAGCAATGTAGCTAACAGCTGTAAAAGTAAATACAGGAACATGTGAACACAATCCCCATCCCACTGCTCCCCCTATTCACACTCTCAGTTGGCCGCTATTACAGTCATTGTTAACAACAGGACCTCTTTGAAATAAGGTCCCATCATAACTTCACAGAGGTCAATGGCAAAACCTCCTCTAAGGAAAGCAGCAAATAACTTTATGAATTAATTTGTTTTTACTGTTTTCAGAGCCTCATCTCCAGAATTCAATTTTTAAACCAGACTTTGTACCTAGGGCTAGGCATAATTAAATATTAGCTACAAACATTTTAAACAAATGTAAGAGCTCATTTCTCCAGTCCAGATGGACAATCATGACTTGTCTAGAAACCAAGATTTTTAAAAAATCTAACCAAGGGAATTAAAAACTTAATGGGCAAATTTTACTGCTTCATTTTTCATACAACAGCCACAGCCTGCTTTTCATCCTGGGCAAAGCAAATTTGGTTTCTCTTTAATGGAGGAACAACTACCAGATAACAGACAGAGTTTTACAAAGTCCAATACAATACTGAACAATGCACAAGCCACACTTTATCATATCTCCCTATTCAGGCAAAGTCATATCCAAATCCTCTCTACACCTAGATCACAAGCCTAGAGAAACAGAAGAGAGCAAGGTGGGAGGCAGAACAATCTCTCGATTATAAAGATTTTAATTTACATAGTTGAATCTACATGAGAGAGAGATCTGTAACTGCAACCTTTTCGGTAAGCAAAATTTGCTTCAGTAATACCAGTACTAGTAATTCAGTTAAAAGAGTACAGGTTAAGGCAATGAATGCAAAGGAACCCTTTTCCTCCTTCATTTGCCTAAGAAAGAGTTATTCTTACTGGTTACAATACACAGAAACAGGTACGAACCACAGTGATGCCAACGATCAATGGAGTTACAAAATAGACTGGTGGAGGTGTTCTGTTTTGCAGGAGCTCGTGGAAAGAGTAGAAGAGATCTGCCCAGCTCACGCACCACAGCAGGACACCGAACAGCTGAAAGTAGTCAAACAGAAACAGCATTTGGTAAACTCATCTCCAGGGGCAGTCACAGAGCTAGCAAAACTGTTACGATTCACGGATTCCCAGCAAGACAAAGCTGCGTAAACAGAACAGCATTGCTGTGCTGATCAGCTGCAGTCAGGCTAATGGAACTGTCCCACTGCACTCAAACCAAGGATCTCATCTCAACTGCTTTCTGAGGGATTTGCAAACACAACCAGTAGAAAGACTCATGTATTTACCTGTTTTTCTTCCCATACTATTCGGTTTTGATTGGAAACACAGGCAGCACCCAGATTAAAGGCAGACATGCCCTGATGCAGATGCCTGGAATTTTTCTCCAGGAATAACCCCAGTTCTCTCATGGCCTATGAAAAGTGACTTGCTTGCTTTCCTTAGACCTAGCCATTTATAAACCAGAGGTGCTGCTGACACCAGCCTTCTCTTAAGCACAAGATGAAGATGAAATCACATAGCTGTTGGGTGGGTAGAGTGGCTTGAGAAAAGAACTCCTTGTGCTTACTTTCACAATGAGATGAAATTCTCATTAGACCTACCTTAAGGTCTTTGTTTTGCAGCTTTCAGTGGTTTAAAGCTTAAGTAAGGGTGAAGCAGCACAGTTTTGGCTCAACAAAGGGGTGAACTCTCTTCTGCAGAGCAATCAGCTCCTCTCTCTACCCAGAAAGGTAGGCTCACAGGATGGATTTCCTTACAGATGAGCTATCCTTTGGTATCCTTCCTCAGAAATCTGTACGTATACTGTTGTTTCCTATAAGCAAGTTCTTCAGTTCCCCCATAAATCAGAGGCAATTTTGTTTAAACCCTACTGCAGCACTTGCTTGGATACTGAACTAATGCTAACAAACTCAAAGCTGCACATTATTTGTGGAGCACTGCAAAGAAATCTTACCGTCTTGAACCTGCTCAACACAGAAAGCACAATGTACCCTCTTTTGTTGTGTTTTAGGTAGAGAAGATAAAAGGGTAATGTGCTCCATAGATAAATGCTGGGGATCCATGCTAGGATGGTATTCTGGAAACACGGTGTCAGGTCTGGATTATCAGTGTGTATCGAAAGATTTGAATCCTGGAAAAAAGATGAGACGTTTATTAATAGAGAGGCAGAAGTGCTGCCAATTGGAACATCTGCTTAAAGAAGCTGTATCCAGATTCTGCTGCAGTTAGCACATGGTCTCAGTAAAAGCTTTCCTAAAATACCTACCCCAATGACTTGCGGTTAATCTGCTACTGTAAAAGGGCTAAGTACAGTTATAAATACTGGGCAAAATCTAAAGAAAAAAAGACTTCTTCCCTCCTGCATCTCGCAGTTGGACATACATTTTGTAGCAGACAAACCCCTTGTGTTTCTGCGTTTGCTAAGGCTTAGTTACAGGTGCTGATACCACGACATTTCTCAGGCATTCCCAGCCTGGAGTGCAACTGCTAAACAAAGCTCTTAAGGCAAAATCCTCAACTTGAGAACTCACCCAGCAAGAATGTCCAGCACTGGAGCAAATGATCAAATCTAGATCAACCGTACACTGACCTGGGAAAACCTCCTCCATTTATGACTAAAATTTTGTCCTTCTGACTCATATGCCTCCAACTATAATTACTTCCCTATTCCAAACAAAGGTAAAAGGAATGTATTGTACATGCAGGCAGGAATATGGGTTTTCTGGCAAACATGGCAAGCAATGCTTTCCATCTGTGACCTTGGACACCACAATTCACATATGCAACTTGTGCCTAAGGATTTGAATGCACCATGTGCAAACACACAGTAACACAAGTTCAAACTAAAATAGAAATTTCAGTACAGTTAAGGGGAACTTGGTTTTAATCAAACCTACTGGAAATTCACAACTTGCATTTCGCCATCTGATGTGTCATCTCAAATGTGGTAGATAAATACTTGCAGGAAATGTGAAATTACTTTGTTGTACTATCATTAACAAGCAGATGATAAAACTAAGATATTCGTGGTTCAAATATGCCTTATCTCTGCACTAGAATCATTTACTTGTACTTAATTATTTTGGCGTATGAGCTCTCAGTAGAAGTATGTTTCAGCTAAGCTCAGCCACTTCTCCCCACCCCTTATAAATGAATGACTGACCAGTCTGAATATGAATTCTTCAAAAGTATTTCCAGTCCTGCTTTTGTTTACCAGTACAAAAAGAGATCCAATGCTGAAAGCAATGGTTGATTTCAGGAGAACTGAAGAGCCCCAATCTGCTGACAGTCTTTCCATTTTGGTGATGATCTGTCAGAAGGGACACGTATCACTGTTATCAGTCCACATACACACGAGAGAGTTCTTAAGTGTAATGAAACTACAAAGCCTTGGCAGGTTGCAGGATGGTTTAGCTGAACTGTGACAAGTTCGTCACTCAGTACTTCAGCTTTGGCACAAATGAAACCTCTGGCAGTGGTGAAGGGTGGCACAAATCCATTAGCTGTGCATCTGAACTGTGTCCTCTAATGCCGCAGGGTTAGTGCTTCTCCAGCCTGGAAATAGTTCTTCTGGAGGCACGCAAGCACCCAGCATGGGCCAGGGGAATAAAAACATTCCCATTTACCTGAACAGATTTGTCCAGACCGAGGGGAAATGTCAGCCACAAACCAACAATGCAGGGACAATTACACTGCAATTCAAACACAAGATCAAAACCAAACCAAACTCCAGCCTCACATTCAAACTATTTTTGTGTTTTCCTCCAGTTTGCAGGTCTCTGGCATCAGAAAGGAAGACAACGTTTAAAGAGCACCCATTTTTGGCTCATTACCAAAACATTTCAGCATCTCTAACATGATAAGCTTTCCTAGCAGCTACCCTGCCTGGGGCAGGAGATGCCCTCTAGAAGTTTGGAGCTGAAGAGCTCTTTAGTTCCAAAGCCGGACCTTCTCTACTATCATTTATTCAACAAAATACTAATTTCCTTTTTAAATTACGCGTGGTTTAGCAATGTCTTGAGCATGTTTGCAATTGTGCTCCTTTTTCTTGCTGGAAAAAATCCTGGAAAAAGGAAAGCTGAGGGCGAATAGGAATAACTGGGCACAGAATAAAACAAAGATTCTGTTTAAGGGAGAAGTTATCTGGTAGGGACGTGGGGAAAGCAGCACTCTTAATTTAAACCTTTCCTATAAGACCAAAATGCCCAGAAATGGCTTTCTGTCTGACAGCCACCTAGAAACTGCCCCAGATGTCCATTAACTTCAGACTGAACACAAGCTGACTATTGTATCCAAGACACAGACTGTATGGCTGCCAAGCCATTTAAAGGTTTTCATTAACTCCTATTTAAACAAGGCAAAGGACTTGCATTTCTGAACACATAAATATAGCTGGCCAGAAAACAAAAATTCTGTCTTAAAAAAACATGTAAAATTTTGAGATTCAGTTGAATTATGTCCGAGAATAAAAGTGGAACCTTTCCAAAATTATATGAAAGTACAAGAAGCAGCACCCACCCAATGTCCAACAAGAGCCCACTACTTCCATGGCACATGGGAAACGGGGATGTGGGCTGAAGAAGAAACCTATGTCCAAGGTGACAGACCTGACTAGTGGCTATCTTGGGAATATTTTCCCAGGTCCAATTCTATCCCGGGCCAGATAAACAAGCTTTCCTGGAACAGATCTGTTTCTGTAAAAAGTTTCCCTTTTAATGAATTGGTGTTTTCTGACAGCAGACTCTTTCCATCCTTGAATACAACGAGAGGGATTCCTGTCAGAAGACACAGTACCTAAAACATTTAAGTAATGTAATTCCATGCAAATTACTTGCTCCCTCTAAGACCGGACCACAGTAGACTAATGCTGCCATGCCACTTGCCATGTAGGGCGGACTCTGCTATGAATTATTATTATTACTTTTAAATCTGGGAATCTGAAAGTTGCATTTCTTACCACATTTCTTACGAAGCTGGATCTGTTTTCACAGAGCTGGCAGTTCCACTGCTTACGGCTTTATAAATCACCACACTGACAGCACATATTACAACATCCACTTCAACCCTAAACTCCTCATTTTGAGTCAGAATATGACACAAAGTCTCAATACAATCTATCGTGACCAAGCCAACAGTGTTAAATATAACTAAATACCCTTCAGTTCAGCAGTAAATTTATGGCACTCCACCCTTGAGAACAAACACAAGAAGCAATGGCTGGAGAGACACACCAGCTCTTTGACTCCTATCTTTAAGGCTCCTGCTTTAATACAGCTTTGCCTTTCCATATTCTGAACTCTGTCTTGGTAAGTCGAGTAGGTTTAAACGCTTCTTGTGTCCCACTCCGATTAAGGACGAAAATACCCACCTTGAGGTGTATGGGTTTGAGGGTTTTCTTTGGACTTGCTCCTGAAAGAGGTCTAATACATGGCTGTTGGATAGCACACATGTTCCTTGGCTTATGGCTCTGTGCTGTCCTGAGAGCCGCTCACCTTCCTCCATGCATGACAGCTCTGCCTCAGGGTTGTCTTCAATGAAGGCTCACCAAAAACACTCTGCAGGCAGCTCTGTGACCCAGAGCTGGGGGGACCCAAAGCTGGAGTGAGCCAGAGCTGGGATGACCCATCAACAGGCATCTCACAAGGGGAAATACTCAGCAGCACATGTTGGGAAACACCACTTTCTCTAAGAAACTCATCCCAGGGAAATTCTAACAGCCAGCGTGACCATCACAGATAACATAGCTCTCAGCTTGCTTCCCCACAAGCAAGTCTTAAGGGCAGTAACCTGTGACCTCTTCCTAATCCAGACTCCCACTGTGCTCCGTGGCTCCTCCAGACTGCCAAGAGCTCTCTGGCGGCTGGCTGTAAGCAGCAGCACTTCCTTGGATGCAGTATCACGGATCAGGTTGGAGGCTCTGCTGGTGAGATACAGCATTGTGGAAATACCAGCCCTCTGTACTGGACTCCTGGGCACACAATTTACTTAATTAGTACTTACTGTACTAATACTTAAATGCAATGCCAACATCCACGAAAAAAGAGATTAGAGATGCTTGTTACAGCGTCACAGCAGACAAGGGGTCCCCTGGAGTCTAAAACTTAGAAATTAGTGGGGCTTCCTGTTGATCAGTTAAGAACATCATTGACCTCGTCCCTTGCAGTAGTTTTCAATCATACCCATCACTCCAGTCACAGTCTTTGGATAACACAACCCTCATATTAAAGGTCATCTGTGCAGTAGGAATTACATTTAGATAAGCATTTTAGAATATGTGATTTTAATTTAAGGGAAAGTATTCAACAAGGGAAGCTCTGAGAAACATTAAATCTGCTTTAATGCTTTGTACCTTCTATTACACTTTCCCCTCTGGAAAAGAACACTGCTATTGAAAAGGCCATCCTTAAAATGGATAATGCCTTTAAAGGAAACAAAAGTTAAATGCAACATATCTTGGGTTTCTTGCACATCATCCCTTACAGCTTTCAAAGAAAAGGAGGAACAAACAGAAAGCCTAAAGCTAGGCTGAAAAACAGGAACAGGGAAATTCCTGCCTATCCCTTTCCCAAACCCCAAGGATGATGTTAATAGAGCCTGCTGAGAAAGACCAGTTGGGGTTCTGGTCTTGGATCTAAGTCTAAACCAACTCCTACTCCATTACAGAAGTTTAAAATAAAAGTGGCTCACACTGGCTTTACCTGGCGTACAGCTGATGTTGCAGTAATGCTCTGCAAAGAGCTGGCAAAGGAAAGCTTCCAAACCTTAGGGAAGACTACCAAGATTTTTTTCTAGTGTCAAGCAGTTATCTCCACTGAATGCATAAATTAGTACATGTTTCTCTCTAAGTTTCTACAGAACAAAAAGAATTGGGAAAAGCACAGGAAACACAAATTCATTCTTTATCTGCTGGGAAGGTGAAGGCTGTTGCGTTGACGTCATTCACACGCTACCCAAGGTTAATACATGTCGTATCACTGATTGTGTCAGTTATCACCAGTTGGCAAGTTATTTAAGATTAAAAATGAAACTGGAAAGCTGACCGGGAAGGTATACATGAAAAGTAAAAGAGAGCGAAAAAAAAGAAAGCAACAATGCTTCCCTGCAGTAAATAAACATGGAAATGGTATCTCTTCTAGAAGAAATTGTTAGTAAGAACTTAAATGCAGAGGAGAATCTTCTTGCCCTTCTTTTGCCCCTAGATCTGGTAAACACCCTGACAGTGAGTTTCACTTGCACAGCCTAGCAAAATATAAGGGGGT
>NW_009592858.1:50992-53438 GCF_000690535.1 Cariama cristata
TTTTTCTCTTGGCTCTACCACACTGCCTCCTCCCAAGAACAAGGATGGCTCTGCAGCGGCTCTGAACCACACCACCAAAAACTATCACGGCTCAGTCTTAGCTACACCACAGCCTTCATCTCAGCCTCTCCATGTCTCACCTCCGACTTCTAGCTCCTGTCCATCTCCTCTGCTTAGTCCCTGTTGGTAAACTCTTTTGGGCAAACTCTAATAATCACTTCAGAGCACAAATGCAAACAAGCACTCTGCTCCAGCCCTCCAGAAGGCTGCCAGTTTCACATGGCCTTTTCAGAGCAAGATCATCCATTTACGTTTCCAAAGGAACAATTTCACCCTTATGCACAGAAGGAATAACTTGCTTCATTAATCCACAGCGGCTGCTGCACAACTCAAGTCCTCCCCATGATTACATGAACAACTTTTCTTTTTTCCCTGCCCCCTCCCTTAAAGGCAAGAGGTGATGACATTCTCCACTGCTACACCACAGCAACACCGCTTGGAAAAAACATAAGGTTGAGAGGATATAAGCATTTATAGTACTGCATGAACCACACAGTTAATAACCAGAAATAGTATTTTTCTGTTTACAAAGCACACTGCAACAGTTATCTACAATAGTGAAGGACACCATGCAGGACGCTGAACTCTCTTTTCCAGCAGCAAAAGGATCTTTGGTGGCTTGTTTTAATGGATAAAACACACTTGGCACAAGTTCATATCCTAGATGAGCTAGTTTATGGTCATGGAGTAACTAGTCACAGGTTTTTGCCTGAGCTGAAGTTTCATGGTACAAATGGTACCAGCCAGGCAATGCACTTGAGAACTGTGGACCAGACATCCAAAAATCAAGGTATGGGCTTAGTGATAAGTGTTATACAAAGTTTCTCTCTCTTCTTTTAGTTTTTAAAAGTTCAGAGCTCCTCTGCTGTGATGAACAAACACGAGGCAGGATGAAAAAAAAAAAAAAAGGTTCGTATTTTGCCACAGTCGTGTGTGCCCAGGAAATGGGGTTTTCAGAAAAGCATCTGTAGCTTAAGAGCGATAGTAAAGTAGAAGTTGACCACAGTAAATATACGCATGTAAGACAACATAGACCTAAAGAAAAAGTAAAATCCATCTACTTCAACCGTTTTAGTAGGAGTCAGTCTTCTTGCTGGGACAGAGGGACATTTAGTGACTTGCAGAGGGGAAGGCATAGTGCAACCATAGAGGTATGAACGCTCATGAATCAAAAGCAGGATTGAGAGGAAAAGGAAGCAAGATCATTCCTTCAGAAGAAAGTGTCCAACTGTCTTTTAAAGCTGATCAAAGCTATATACTGTTGTGGAGAAAACTTACTGTTAATTGCATCATCAAAGGCCTTTCCTATGGCCTCGTGCAAGTACAAATAAAGGAGTGGTCTGCCCTGTTTCAGCCCAGTGTGAGGTGTGGGGGGTGGGGGATATTAATTTGAGCCATCCCATTTCCTTTCAATTAAAAGGAATTGGGTTAATTCAAGGATCATAATGAATGCAGCTCAACTAAGAAGAGGTAGGAACAGCTGCAAATGAGACAGTTCCTGCTTTTACTTTCTCCTTTTCCTACCCTGACTCCTCCATTTTAAGCTGGCACATCCAGTTGGGCTGCTGTACAATAATAAGAAAAGGGATTGTCACAAAAAAATTGTCATCAGTGCTGCTCTGACACTCTGCCTGCCTAGTGGGAGCTGGAACCGACAAATTGACTGCAGCGATAACGAGCTTTTAGTGTCTGGTCAAGGCTGTCTTTAACGTGACAGTAGCGTGGGAGTTTGGTGGGGCAGGATACAAAGGTCAGGCACCATCTCAGGCGCTCAAGGTTGGTCACACTCCGCGGCTGCAGGGACGCTCATTAGGGGAGCACCAAGAAGTCAAGTGCAGCAGCAGGCTAGAGGGCAAGGACAGACTCTGGGTGCTAATGAGCTTTAATGTCAAAGACTAAGCCTGGTTTATCACTCACAGAACTGACCTAAGCTCACCTAGCACAGACGAGCATTAAACTCTAGCTATACTCTTGGAGTTAATTTGCACAAACAGTACTCATCTCTCAGTCTGCAGACCTACTCATTTCAGTCATTTTTATTCAGAAAAAGAGTGAGATCTACAGTCTGGCCCTAAACCACAGCAGTAGTTTCAGAGAGAAAAAGAGTTTGCAAAGCACCACCACAGGTAGCATCTTTGGGAAATGTCTGCTCCTAGGTCTCCCCCCACCCTCTCAGCTATTCTCTCTTCCCTTCTTCTTAAAGTGAAGGTTGGCCTTCGGTGTTGTTAGGTCAAAAAATTCAGAGATAAAGAAAAGATGGGAACAGATGACTATGGAAAAGGAATATGTTAATCACAGAAATCAGAGCAAAGGCAGAACAGTCCTGATACATTTTTCTACCCCAAACCAATTGCACGCACAGCTTCTATCCAACACTAAAGAGATG